>NC_056733.1:1685106302-1685236302 GCF_019279795.1 Protopterus annectens
TCTGCAAAGCTGGTCAGCTATAAACCCTAAGCATTAGCATTGACCTCCAAGAAGTAAATGCCAGAGATTAGTGATCAAAGAACTGAACCTTGAGGTATACCACTCATGATAATTCTTTTGGAGGAATTTTGCCTGCCCAATGTAACTTCCTGGTTTCTATTTGTGAGCCAATTTGCTATCCAACAAGTTACAGAGGGACTGACATTTATCCAAGAAAGTTTATCTACGATAGCTCAGTGTGAGATGATGTTGAATGCCTTTGTGAAAACTTGGTAGCCTTTTCTTGAGGCACTGTAGCCTTGCAGTTATTATAAAGAGCTAGTGTGAAAAAGCAGGAGGTGTTACAGCATGTGTGGAGCATACTACAAAATAGCTGTGGCATGTTTGGCAAAAGACACACATCATACCGCACAATCAGTGCTATTTAAATATATATAAATACATTACTCTTCCATTTTATGCATAATATTTCAGTCTGTTATGTAACTGCCAATATATGCCATATTCTGATGTTTAATAGCCTGACATAAGACAAAAATTACTTGAGAGATAACTATGTTTTCCAAAATTCTAAATGAAATAATAATGCAATGCATATAATATAGCATATCATATGGATTCAGGCACCAAGTAGTGTTATTATATGTCTGACAATACACCTGCCAAATATCTTACTAATCTGAATACATATAATTGGATAAATTCAGAATAAGACTTGCAATGGAATTAGCATACCTTACCTCATTATGAATTCTGTTTCAAAATCTAGCAATCCTTTTCTTAATCAATGTATCAAAGAAATACATAATTTCTTGTAAGCTAAAATGTTCACCCATGGAAAGGGGTACAGACCATGCAAAAAGAAAATACTAAGTGATTAAACGTTATTTTGTGAATAAACAACAAATAGCGTAATGTCAATATTCATTAAGCTAAATCTCATAATTAAGATTTCAAAGATCTTAGTTGAAAATTCACAAAAAAGGGTTTGCGGCATGTCACAGCCAGCCAAGCAGAATGGGCCAAATACTATTGTTTATATATATATATATATATATATATATATATATATATACATACATATATAAATTGCACTTTATTCATCTGCTTTTACTGTATTTGTGTTTCTTCCTACTTTATTAATAGGGGCATTGACTACAACTCTGATCTGATATATATAACAATATGTATCCTGTTCTGTGCATTTAAAGTGGGGTTTTTTTATTGTATCTGCTTTATTTTCTGAAAAAAAAAAAAAAAAAATATATATATATATATATATATATATATATATATATATATATATATATATACATATATATACTTGTTTACTGCCTTTCTAAGCTAGTATAGTGCACTTTTCAGGTTAGTGTTGAATTTAGGGCTGTGTTACAAATCTCTGTGTTTGCCCATAGCTTACTTGGATAGAAGGAAGTTTCTCTGTTCACCTGTGAGAGAGAGAAGCTTTGAGCAGCTTATCTGTCACTGGAGGAGTGGCTTCAGCCCAGAAATTAGTAGTTTATTTACCATTTTGGGCTAATTTCTGTATCTTTAATTTCCCTGATATAAAAAACACATTTGCCCAGTTTTGCGTGCTGGGCAGCGCCGGTTAGCTAGGGTATAAATATTCCCGGCTCTGCAAAGTCTCTTCTTCAATTTTTCCCTTGGAACTAGACAAACTTTCAACTTAAGTACTCAAACCATTCATTTCTCAGCCCAGCACTTGCTCAGAACTCATAGAAAGCACTTATAAACCCTATCACTAGACCCCCCCTATACTGTACAGAAGGACATGGCTCTCTATTCGACCTTACCATCCATTCAGTAAAACAGTTCACTGTACCTATCCAGGCATGTCCAAAGGGCAGTTTCAGGTGGACTCTCCAGTCCAACTGGTGAATCTGGGCATTTTGTGGCAATGTTACAACTGCCTCATGTACACAGGCAACCCTCTCCTCCTTCCCCCAAACACTAATACATGCAAGAGATGCAATTATGCAGCCAAATTGGAGGCTAAGCTCTCTCAACCCAAGACTGGATCAGACAGTCAAGAGGAGAAGGTTAATACTTGCATCACACCACCAGTCTCACATAGACCCATTAATCCAGCACTGGCAAAAAACACAAATAAATACACAAAAACATATTCGGAGACTCTAAATAAAAATCTGCAAAAGCAACAGAGACCACCAAAGCAGACATTGAAGCAACATCCACTCCCCAAAACAAACCATGATACACATACTTCACAAACCAGTGTGCCATGCAATCACGGCCCTTAAGGCAAAATAACATACCCAACATACTAGTAATAGGTGACTCTATAGTCAGGCACACTGACGTTCTACTCACTAGGCTGAATAAGAAGATTTTTTGAAAAACTTTTCAAAAGCAAACTTCACGTTACGTAAGACCGAGGTGGAAAGTTTCAAAGCCCCAATGCTAAAGGATAATGCTGTCCTAGCTGCAAAATCCTTTACTAATGCACTCTACGGACACCTACAAGAATGCATGGATTGTGCTATTCCAAACAAAACCAAGACTCACTCCTCCAAGAAAAGGAAACCAGTCTTGTGGACCCCTGCCATAAACAAGCTACACAATACAAGGAGGAGAACACTAGTACAGAAAAGAGTAAAATCCCAAGAAGGGAAGACATCCCTGATCAGTATCAGCAAAAAACTACGTTCCCTCATAAAATCATCCAAGGCGAGCTTCAAAAGAAAAATTGCCAAGGACACCAAAGATAACCACAAGGCATTTTTTAGCTATGTCAAGAATCTAAGTGGCAATGCTAAGATCTGCTCACAGTTGGTGCAGAATGGCACAAAATACACTGAACCTACCGATATTGCCAACATCCTGGCAGACAGGTTCAGTGCAAACTTCACCTACCTCTCACACCCAAAAGGGCCCATAACCATACCAGAAGAATGTAGAGCACCTGAAATCAGACACTCAAGTTAAAAACAGCCCTCTCCAAAGCCAAAAACACAGTATTAATGGGACCAGATGGTGTCCCAGGCTATGTCCTACATGAGATCAAAGACGAACTAACCCCTCACCTAAACACATTGTTCAAACTCAGCCTCTCCACAGGCTACGTAACCATAGAGTGGTGCACAGCAACAGTTATTCCGCTCCACAAAGGTGGAGCCACAACAGACCCTGGGAACTATCACCCTATAAGCCTGACTAGCTTGGTCTGCAAGGCTATGGAGTGCATCATCATGAAACTCATAAAAGAGACATTGGGAACCTCCAAATACCAGACCCTACCAAGTTCGGCTTTGTTAAAGGCAGATCATGCCTCCTAAACCTGGTGGACTTCTTTGAGACAGTTACCAAGGCTTCAGACGAGGGAAAGGTGATACACACAACCTACCTAGACCTCGCAAAGGCCTTCAACACCATTCCCCATTCTGGTATTATCGGCAAGCTCACCAGCCTGAATATAAACCCCTATGTCACAAGATGGATTGCCAATTGGCTCACAGACAGAACCCACATGGTGAGAGTTGCAGGAGCTAGGTCCGACTCTAAACTGGTTACAAGTGGCTTTCCCCAGGGCTCAGTCCTAGGACCCCTCCTGTTCAGCATATACTTCTCAGAGGTACAGGCAAGCACAGGAGGACTATGGCTGACCAAGTTCACAGACAACTGCAAACTAGGGGCTATAATTGACTCTCTGACTGACACAGACATCCTCCAAAAGAGTCTCAATGAGACGGATACCTGATGCCAAAATCATCGCCTCAAACTAAATGCCAAAAAGTGCATAGTCATCCCCTTTGGAAAAAACAAAGTACCCACAAACTACCACATAGGTGGTACTCCCCTAAATATGGAAGACGTAATAAGGGATCTGGGAACCCAAGTAAATAGTAATCTCTCCTTTGATAATCACATTGCCAAAGAGGTTAGAAAAATCTTTCTATGTGACCCACCTAATCACAAAAGGGTTCGCATCCAGATCAAAAGAGGTCATTGTGACCCTGTTCTCATCACTCATCAGACCCATCATAGATTACAATGCCCCATTTGGGATGTACCTTACAAGACACCTGCAACAGCTGGAAAGGCCACAGAAGTACCTCACCAAGAGGATCACTGGTCTCAAACAGATGCCCTATGCAGCTTGACTGAAGAAACTCCAGCTGTACTCGGTTGCATGCCGCCTACTCAGAGATGACCTCTGCCTGACATACAAGATCATGTCCAATCCAGAATTGATGGACATGCTCCACCTAAAGAAAAACATATCCCCTCGAGCCACATGCTCTAGGGATCTAAACCTCACCACAACAATAAATAGGACCTGCTGGAGGGATAGATTCCTGTACGAGAGACTTCTCATGCCTTGGAACAAGATTCCAATCTACATTAGGCAGAGCACCTCGCTAACACTCTTCAAGAAAAACCATGACGAGTGGATGGAAAACAAAAAGTTTACCCCGGGGATCACTTCAGTGGCTCTGTGGGACAGAGGCACAGGGAACTAATCTAAGGGGGCGGCGAAAGCCAATACATTCTGGCTAAGCTTATAAATGTCTTTGGGCAGATAGCCTAGTACCTACCTATGAACTTATAAGATCTGAAAAGCAGAAAAGAAAAGAATCTGTAAAGATGTTATGTTGGAAGGTATCTAGAATGACTCATTATACACCTCATTAGGCATTTGTTCTGCAGACTGGAAGTCTCTCATAGTACACTTGTTTTGATGCTCCATCCTTCATTGTGTGTGTGTGTGTGTGTGTGTGTGTGTGTGTGTGTGTGTGTGTGTGTGTGTGTGTGTGTGTGTGTGTGTATGTGCATGTGTGTATGTGCCGGAGGGGCAAGTTAATAAAGGAGATGAGCAGATTATCAATATTTTTAAAATAAGGTTGGAGTAGTCTTGTGTTTTTTAGTGTTGCAAGGGAAAGGTAACAAGAACAGTCATCTCTTGCAGGATTTCCAAAGAGGGAAGTTGAACTTCTTGCCCACAGGGCTGAGAATGAGTCCATGGGGAGTGACTGCTGATTAGTATGGGAAAAAACAGGCATTGGTATATGAAGACAGAAGGGTGGGAGGTTTAGGAGGAAAAACAAACAAATAAACACTGATTACAGCCCAGGGCAAAGAAACTGCTCTCACATAACAATGTATGGACACAAGTGGCTTAGGAGATGATTGCTTGTAAAGTTAGATAAGTCAAAGGAAACTCTTAAAACAGAATGTTATAGGGAAGGGAGAGACTTCAGTCTACTAGCATGTAGGGTGGCACATAGGTGCACAACTAACACACTGACAGATATGAGTGTTGGTTTGTGAGTGCAGAAGGATGAGATGTGTCATCATGCTAGCTCCAGAATGAGTACTTGAAACTTTTGACCAACACATCATAGTTTTGCAAAAAACACTACATCATGAATGCACAAAAGATACTGCAACATGAACTCAAACTAGTCAAGATATAAGCAGTAGACAGAAAATTAAAAATACTAAGAAGTTATTTGTTTGCTGTGGGCAAGCTTCCCTTACATCCTTTACATGAGAAGCTTTATAATCCACACCCCTCTTACTTTCTCGGTCTTTATCTATGATCACTGCACCTCAGAAAAGAAGCAATCACTGAAAGATAATACAAGTGCCATCTTGGTCTTCATTCAAGAGAGTGTGAGATCAGAACAACACAAAATACACGGCACTTTAATGAGTAAATCATTACTCCTATCTAAACAGCATCACACATTCAAATTGCCATCCTGAACTGCTATAGTCAAGCAACTTTAATAGGTGCAGATTGCAAAAAGACTGTAATCTCTTTCTTCTTCTAGTGAATGTGTCAGGGTGATCTGCAACATTCTGCATTGGCAGGGTGCAAATGGATGCAAGGCTCTAGCAGTTGTTCAGCAAATGTATTCTTCTCTATGATTTCTTGTATACCGCTATACCCTGTGCCAGTGCTGGAGATGTTCAGGAATCTCATATCTCCACTAGGCAGATATACATAATAATATATTAATACAGTTTGTATAGAAATGGAAGATGTATGAAGGGGAGCTTTCTTGAGCTATGAGTTTCCATTTTACTACTGATAATTTGCCCATGAATAATGGGCTCACAGAAAAGTAATGAAATGACTGAATCCCACCTCAGTTTTTCCCTACAAAACAATGGATACCTACTAAGCAATTAAACAATCTGCTAATCATCTTTTACAAATGGTTACATTTCTGTTTGTCAGTTACTATTCTGACGGAGCTAAGGTATACAAAATGCAAGTTTACAGAGCCATCTTTGTGTGTGTGTGTGTGTGTGTGTGTGTGTGTGTGTGTGTGTGTGTGTGTGTGTGTGTGTGTGTGTGTGTGTGTGTGTGTATGTGTGTGTGTGTGTTATTGAGCTATATATATATATATATATATATATATATATATATATATATATAAATATATATATATATATATACACATGTGTGTGTGTGTGTGTGTGTGTGTGTGTGTGTGTGTGTGTGTGTGTGTGTATAGAAAGGACTTTTGTAGTTTCTACCCTTGTCAAGGCGAACGTAGCAGTTCCCTAGCTATAATAAATATTTTTCAAAATCAAACTTAATTTTGTCAGTACTTCAAAGCAGGCATTCACTGCCCTGTTTTTAGTTATCCTCTATGACCTGATCTCTCAGGATGTTCAATCTATAGTTTCTCCAATAACTATGAAGAGTAGGACCAATA
This sequence comes from Protopterus annectens, assembly GCF_019279795.1. Lineage (NCBI taxonomy): Eukaryota > Metazoa > Chordata > Ceratodontiformes > Protopteridae > Protopterus > Protopterus annectens. The sequence continues at coordinate 1,685,113,013 of NC_056733.1, forward strand.
TACCAGACAGAAGCATAACATCTCACGCTCCATCTTCTTGCCTTTCCTCTTCATATGTAAAGGACATCAAGGCTTGGTTCATTTCAATTTTTAATTTTATTTTTAAACACCTTTATTAATTTCTTACTTTGTAGACAATGATGTAGGTTCGCATACAGTAAAAGAAAAAAACATAGCAAACATTTTTAATTTTCATTATACTTGTATGTTGCCTTTTTAACAGCTATCATTGACTTTAACATTGTATAAATTGCTCAGTCCCTGTCTCCACTTAAACAGCACTAGTCCTCCTGCACATTATTCTGCATGTATTGCTCCTATGAATTCCTTTTATTTGTATATAGGCTGCTCCTTCCGTTTTCTTAAGTCACATCCAGTTATTTTTTCTCATTTACAATATTGGTGCTTCAGTTACAGTTGGTTAAGATTCTGATTTCTATTTCAAGTATTTGCACTTTTTATAAATAGTAGCATTAAATTTGGCATGGCCTTGCCATGTCAGGGCAATTCATATCATGTTTCTTAACTCAGAAGAATTTTTTCCTTAGTTAAAATCATTTTCTCCCTCAGCGTTTCTGACAAAGTACTTAATATGGAATTTTTAAAGCTGTCGACTCATTATACTCATCAAACATGGTTGTTATCTTTCTCTGTCCCTTGACATCTACGCCTACATTATGTGCCTACCTGAGGAAAAGTTCTCAGAGACTTGACTGATGTATTAAAATAGTTATGCAAACACTTCCAATTAAAAAAAGAATCCTAAACATTTTGAACTTTGATTTATTATCTTCCTGTTCTCTCTTCCCAATCCATTCTAACCCTTCTCTGATTAATTCTTATAGTTATACAATATTTTATATACTTTGATAAGTATCATTTATTTAACAGCTGCTCTGTTCTAGACTCAGTTAAAAACTCTACCAGATCTGGTCATTCACTTAGCAGTGCTTCCTGTCCGTTTCTCTTTCCTATACATTGTTATCAGTCCCAGATAGGCTTGACTTCATCCCACTCTGTCGTCTTTCTATTCCTAGTTATTTAATGTAAAAAATGCACTACTGTGATGCTTCCAAATTAGTTCAGTATGAAAACAACTCTATACTCATGAACTCCGCCTCTAATGGCTGCTGTTGCAGTTAGTCTGCTGATCACCTTCACTTCTACAGATTCTTGGTTATCTAATTCTGCACTGTGTTGCAGCTAGAAGTTTGCTACCATATAGTCATTAAAGAGCCCCGTCTCAAAGTTCAGTCTTTAATATACTCTCACCAAATAAGACATTATAAAAGAGACTTCACAATCAAAGATGTTTGAGCTAGGAATGACAATGAAGCTAAAACTGATTTCTGTATTCAGCTGGTCATCTTAAAAAGCTAACCAGAAACTTGCCATGTTAGACCATCACAGATTCTTCATGATAATCAATGAACGAATTGCAGCACGTCTCTGTTTCTCCTCTGCTATTTTCTATGTACCTCACTTGTTTTCCCCAAATTCTAGGGCAGGTTAGCCCAGAAACTTGAATGGTGTTTTCACAGCAATGCACATTTCCTCATTCTGGCTCCAATGATAGTGAACTTCTGAAAAGTCCATCAAAATACTGTTTTTCCTTTCACACATCCATCTAGGCAAAGCTCACAGGTATCTACATGCCCCAAAATAGCTAGGACTAGGCAGCACTTCATATATTACCATCAATTCTGAAGTCTATGGACTGCAAATGGCTCCCTAATCAAACCTTCAGCAACAGGCTAGGAAACTGTCTCTTCTTTATGGAGGTGAGCAAAATGTGAAACAAGATTCCCACCCAGTAATATCAAAACTTATCCATAATGGGCTTTGAAATCATCCCATGGTGCCAACTACATAAGCGCTGGATCTGCAGCTGTGACCACACTTCCCATCACCCTTCATATCCCCTGCTCAACAAATTAAAGTTAAATGCATATATCCACTTATTTTCTATCCAACATGTTAAAGTTAATTATTATGCCCTTGCAAGATCTATTTTTTTCTTCCCTTTGTATTCCTCCATAGCCACTCCTTTCTACATTCTACTAGATTTTTACCTCTCAGAATTCTGTTTGCAATACCTAAGATTGCTTTGGTTTATACTTGTTTTTGGCTTCTTTCCTACTGTTAGCTCCTTTAACTAAAATGTACATTTAAGTGACGTTATCTTGAAAAAGTGTTCAGTACACGCACACAATATCATATGTGAAGATATCTTTTATCTTGCTGGCATTGCTAAGATATTCCCTAAGAGCAGCAGACATGGTATCAAAACAAATACAGGCAACATAGATTAATATTGCAGGGGAAAACTTTAAACCTGGTCTCAGTGACCGCTAGTTAAAATGAAAACTACAGCAAGGAACCTGTTTTCAATCATTGTATAGCAAAACAAAGAAACAAGAGTGGGATTCTGGTACTGGAAGAAACAAAGGCTAAGAAAAGCAAAACGACCAGTAAATCAGCCACGAGCCTCAATACATGTCGCAGGATGTGTTTAATGTCAAAGATAAGGTTAAAAACATCCACAGTTTAGTGCTTTCATCTTTACTACAGAGGTATCATCAGAATTGTGAATACAACACACATAAAGCCATTTAAAATGTAACAAGGTAGATACACCTCTTGGAATTAACCAACTTCTGCAGATATCAGTGAAAAGCAGAAAATCCAAAATAAATGCCATAAAAGTGAAATAAATAGACATTTTACACCTCAACCAACAAATAAAATAAAATAACAAAGTTAACCAAAGTACATCACAATATACCGGCTCTCCTTTTTAATTCACTGCTAATAGAAATATTGTCATTCAAACCAGGAAAGGTGGTAGAATTCCACTCTTGTTTCTTTGTTTTGGTTTACTGATTTCCTGAGTGTTCCAGGTATGTCAGCTGCTAACTCACAGGAACTTTTCCAAGTTACTTTCATTCTTTTTACACCAGATGTTAAATACATTGAAAAGATTTTGTGGAAGAATTGGTGTATGCTACAATGTGATGGGAATATTAAACAACTGTTTCTATTGTTGCCATTTTTCACTTACAAAAACAAATCTAACATAAAATCTCTGTTGGAGAGGGTCAGTAATCATCCTAAGAGAATACTACCTACCAGGAAATGAGGGCACTGCCACCAGTGTCCTTACATAAACATTTGCTATAATGGCATCCCTTTCAGTAATTTTGACACTTCTGAGCAGTATGGCTTTTTAATAGCTTTTCAAAAAGAGTGGCATATTTGGCTACATGTTCATCTTGCCCCACTTTCTATGCGAGAAAATCTAAGAAGGCTTTGAATAAGCGTATTTATCAGTATGTGTACAATATTCAATGCAAAGATCAGAAAAATACTCTGGCTAGACATTCTATTGGTTGTGTAGGTTTTAAGTTTAACTTTTTGGTTCTTGGACAAATGCAGATTCTTCAGTATGCAGATGATGGGCAGAATATTCTGCTCTAGGAAATGCTCTGGTAATTAAAGCTGGATGCTACCGTCTTTCCTGGTATGAATGACAATATTTCTATTAGCAGTGAATTAAACAGGAGAGCCAGTAGATTATAATGCACTTTAAATAACCTTTATTTTATTTTATTTTATTTTACTTGTTGCTTCAGATGTAAAATGTGCACTTATTTGATTTTTATGGCATTTATTTTTGATTTTCTGCTTTGCAGTGATGTCTGCAGATGAGTGTTAATTTGAAGAGGTGTGTCTACCTTGTTGCATGTTTTTAAATGGCTTTTTGTGTGTTGCTTTCACAGTCTGATGGCATTTCTGTAGTAAAGATGAAAGCGCTAAACTGTGAATGTTTTTCCCCGGGATTCATGAAGCTTGCACCAGGCACAGGCGTAGCATAGGCGGTATAATGCCAAATATGGACGCCGAATGATTCAGGTATGATCCATTTCCGCGTGCACTACCGGCGTACACCAGATCTGCGCAGCCCTCGGCTTAGGTATGCTAATCACCCAATGCACAGTGCTGCACCATGCAAATGAAGGTACATAGTGATACATGAAGTGGTGCAGGTGTAGCGTAAGCCCACAGAAATGTAAACCAAAAAACACAGTTTACATTTTTCCAAACAGAACATCGGAGCTATGAAAGTGGACCAGACTCATGTATTACAAAGTTAACATATGCCAATGGCTAAATATACAGCCAATGGCATAAGAAAAGATGCAGAACACCTAAAAAACAACATTTAATGTCATGTCCACAGCAACGCAAAGTACAACCGCAGGGCATGTGTGTGCAAATAGGAACACAAAGAAAATATAGACAAATGTCATAAAATCGCAATGTAATACAAATCAGGATTTCACCATAATACTCAATAGTATGCATGGTACACCACAACCAAGCTGCAAGGGTTGCTAAGGGTCTGTGACAGTGTTCGGTGCGGTAACTATGAATTAGTAGTCAATGCCATGCAAATGAGGCAGGTAATACTGAATTGCAAACGTCCCGCCGGATTAAGGATGTACCATACGGCGCAGCGCTACAACACCGAGGAGTGGCTCAGAAGTATACATGACATCATCAGTGGGGTGTGCCACCATAGCTGTAAGCACATTGGAGCAATGAAAATCTGGCCTGGCCATTGCTAAGCAAAGCTGCAGGACAGGGGTGGGGAAGTAGGTATAGCATCATTTAGCTGAGAGCACATATGGTGCCCGAAAGCGCTGGGATGAAAATGTGCCCAAAACCCAGTAAGTGGATGCATGCGCCGCGCACCATAGCACAAACAGGAAGGTCAGGGGAAGAAAATAAGGAAATGCCGCAGTACGGTAATTGGAGTACAATTGAGCAATTAACACCTATTAACTCACAGCGGGCAATCGATGGCAGCTGACAAGTCTGCTCGCAGAAACCTGCAATACAGGATAGGGGAGGTGTTGGATTGCAAAGAAAGGAGAACTGTCATAGCAGAGCAAAGCAAACCTGCAGTAGACTGGCAATAGAACACATTACGCAAGATAAGCCAGGTCTAGGAAAGTACAAATGAAAGCAGGCTGCTGGATGCATGCCAGAAAATGGTAGGTGAAACATGAAGAAATGTAAAGGGAAGGGCAAGAGGTAATCCACGGCAGCCAAATGTAATTCAACACCAAAGGCACCACAATAGTAGTTCCTGTCGTAAAATACATAAGATACCCTGTAGCTACGATCGTACATACACACCCTATGACATCGTCGGTGTTCACAGCACAATAGTATAAAGTGTGAAAGCACCCCACACACACCCCTGTGTATTCCCAAACACTGCACCATAGGTGTAAACATGCAGGGAACTTTTAAAATGTACATGTTGGGAGCTGCCATAACTGTGATTCATCACCATATGTTAGAGACTGACAGTGTTGTGGAGGATGATGCTGACAACCACCGCAGGCCCCGGAGGATGAGAAGAGTGTTCAGACCAAGGGTAACCTAACAAGGGCTACATGATCTGGAGATAGTAGAGCGTTACAGGGTGGACAGGGACATCTTACAGCAAATAGTTGAGCTGTGCCGGCCATGCCTGAGATCCAGAAACAACAGAGGGGAACCCATCCCAGTGGACACGAAGGTATGTGTAAGCTTGCGAATACTAGCCACAGGTACCTTTCAAAGGCCAACTGGAGATCTCACAGGCATTAGCATCCAGGGTACTACACCAGTTCCTGGATGCCATGTTGCCACATGCCAATGAGCATATATACTTCCTCTGAATGCAGGAGGAGTTGGCCAGCAATATGCGTCACTTCCACCATGTGGCACACTACCCAGAGGTACTGGGTGCGATAGACTGCATGCACATACATATTAAGTCACTACCCAGTGAGCATGGTAGGTGCTACATAAACCGCAAGGGATTCCACTCCATCAACTGTCAGGTCGTGTGCAATGCCCAGGGCATTATCATGGATGTGTGTGCTGGCAGCCCTGGAAGCTACCATGACTCCCATATCTGGCATGCCTCACAGCTGTATCAGGTATTTGTCAGGGGGGACATCCCACATGGCCACCTTGTGGGGGATGCTGGCTATGCACTGGAGCCGTGGATGATGACTCCCATCAGAAATGCACACACACCCAAGCAGGAATGCCATAATGAGGCACACTCACAATCCAGAATCATCATAGAGCATGTGTTCGGGATGCTGAAATCACAACTCTGTTGCTTGGACATATCTGGTGGAGCTTTGCAGTACTCTCCAGGCACGTGTGCTCGCATTTTCATAGTATGTGCCATGCTACATAATATGATCCTGTGGAAACAGCTGCAGCAGGGAAAAAATGGTGAAGGCCCTCATAGCCCACCGCAATTGCCAAGGCCATCACATGCACAGAGGGATTCAGACCACAAACACCCTGTGCCAGCCCCAGTAGGCAGATGGAGGCATGCCCAATATGCCTATGCCTTGACAAAGAGAGAATGTATAGCACATACTCTGACAGTGTAGGCCCCTATGGACTGACACACCTCTCCACCTGCATATACAGTAAAATGGATGGCACACACACACACGACCACCTGTAAATTGTAATGTATAGGTGGGCTACTGTGTGAATCCTACATAGGCAGCCCTCAACCATTGTACACACAACAGCTATTGGAACAAGAAATGTCAACACCTGAACAGTACACGCACCTATCAGCATATGTTGGTACTGTGTTTATAGGTTCCCAGGTACATCGGTAGGTACACGCCCGATTGTCAGAGGCCATACATCAATCGAGGCAAACAGTGTCTGTTGTCACCACAACATCAAGTAACCAACTGTTGCTCAGTGGAGCAGAGGCAATTGCGGGATCCCATGTGTGTAATCACTGTTCCTCACACACTCTGCATGGATTCCCTGGTGTGTTAATGAGGGGCTCCACATAATGTAATCATGGATGTCGTGTCAAGGCATTGGGTGTACCCATGACAGGTATCTGTCACCCCAGCATGTTCCACCTACGGTCGTTTGAAGGTGTAGCACATTATAGTGTGTGTCTCACTGTGATATATACATACCCAATGCTGGAGCACATCCATTACACATCACATGGACATACCATTAATAGGACTCATCCATATGTAAACTAACTGAGTTACCCATGTGATTGCAGTATGGAGTAACAGCTGTAGTATAGTCCACATACAAAATGCCATAACATGTATACAAATCCTGGATGCCCAAGTGGTAAATGCAGTGACCGTCGTGCATGTTCCCGGTCCCACGTCCTGCAAGGGATGTAACATAATCCCGAAGGCACGAATAATGCATGTCAGATGCAGGTCAGCAGATCATGTTTAGCACATGTTAGCGGGAATATGTGTTGCCCAGTGCTTGTAAGCGTCATTTAAATATGACTATACGGATATGTGCGAAACAGGGCTAAGCTTCTCTGAATATCGTGCAGATCATGGTCAATGATGTCTAGAACAGGTGAAACCAGCATTATTCACCCCTGTACTAATAGTGCCTGCTCTGAAGGGTAAAACGACCACTGCTAGGAGTAGACGACGTAATCATGTACACAATCACCTAACACTATGGTAGCCAAGATGTACCTATGGCAGGTGTGTAATGTGACAGGTTCAAACACAAACGTGCGGAGTCCAGGAAACAGTATACACCGACAAGTACACAATGAAAGGTGTATTCTGCCTGTCACTCTCTCTGTCAGATATATATATATATATATATATATATATATATATATATATATATATATATATATATATATATATATATATATATATATATATATATAAAATACAGATAGAAAGGGTGATAGAGAGATATATGTTGATATATACGGAGTCACGGATATCTGCAAATATATAGATAGGTCAATAACATGTACACAACCATGGAGGTACAAATAAATAGGATACTTCCAACTATGGAATGTGTCACATACCGACATGCGTAACCACAAGCCTGAAAGCCTGAAAGAACACAGTACTGGAACACTAGAACCGCAAGTAATATTATCGCGATATGAAGGGACATTTAGTTACTGCTGCTGGTGTTGCGGTCCACATAGGTACTGTGTTCAACTGTGTTCCTGATTGCCGTAGTCTGTGTATGTGTGTGTTGAGGGTGCAGTGTGTGTGTGTGTGTGTGTGTGTGTGTGTGTGTGTGTGTGTGTGTGTGTGTTTGTGTGTGTGTCTGCATCATGTGCCTGTTAGTGCTATCTCTGAGGTAGATTATTACGGTAGGTGTGGTTATAGCTAGCCGTAGGCATACGGTTACCACCTGTCCCACATTAGGAGGGACAGCCCCTCCCTGGGCAGTTGTGTCTTGACATAAAACATGAAAAAGGGCAAATGTCTGAGATTGTAGGACATGATTATGTCCCATATATTATGTAATAGTTGCATTAAATAGTTATGCCTGTATGTAAGAAACGTAAATGATACATGAAATATGATAAGTAGCCAAAGTCCTACAAGAATAAGTATGTATTCAGGATAAAAGTATGTGCTATCCTGTGTACTGACCATGGGTATGTGTCGGCCTGTAAACGCCGATGTGTGTCCCGCAAATGTCCCACTATGGCCATTTGAAAAGGTGGCAACTCATGCCAAAGAGGTTCAATTACCAACACAACTGCAATGAGTGCAAATATCTGGGACAGAAATACACGGGACAGCTGTCATTTAGTAACATTCCTTTACATATCGCTGTATTTCCAGAGGTATGGATGTATCAACCTCACCTGCATACTATATAGAAATCAATTAACAATGGCCCAATGTATATGCGCGTAACAAAAGTCTACTAACTGATAGGTCTTTAATTAGGGAAGGAGCCCACACACATATATGGAATATGTAGAAATGCAAGCCCCACAAATCTGTATATGCTACGTACACCCACCTACATCCCCCACACATGAAACTATAGCAATACAGACTGTAATAACAGCACAAACATTCAGTCAGTCAATTACATCTGCAGAAGCATTAACATACCTTGTGAGAGACACATTTTTAAAGGCGTCATGTGAAATCGTAGCCGTTGTATAATGGAACAGATGGCGATGTTACAGGTTTTGTTTGCAATAGTCCCTTATCAGATGGTTGAGATGACAGCTACACTAACATGTAGAACCACATACTCTAGCCATCACACACAATCCACGGGGGACATGAATCCAAAATATCCGTGTCTCTACACATAGCAGTTGCAATTACACACAACAAAACACATACAGGCCGTCTCCCTGAAGGCAGGACAAATGGGCAACGCCCAAGTGGAGAATTCAATTATACCCCACTGTTGCCACATAAGTGGCGAATGGAGTAGCTGCACAGCTGATGTGCATGTAATAATTTACTCAGGAACACCAATTGGCGGCAGGAAACCACATGTTACAGGTATCGACGTATACAAGGATGACTTGCCAGACATTCAAACCGTATGCTCATACCATAGAACTGTTTAAACAGTGTAAGAGAGATAGTTATGAAAGTTAGGAATGCTAACAAGGTATGTAGAACACTCAGTATGTTAGTGTATGTATAGCCTGTTTTGTATTTAATTAAAAGTGTCCGCAATGCATAAAGTGGGAAAAGGTATTATGTAGTGATGTCTTGCTGAGCATGGTAACACTTGTAGAAATTGTGTGTCCTGCAGTGGGCCACAAGGTAAACATCACAGACATCACAAGGGATGCTACATGAGGGCTTTAAACAGAACAATTCCATACCACCCACCATCAGTGGTAGGGTATGTCCAACAAGTACGTGCCATAGCAGGGGACAGTATATGTTGATATACTGTCACAGTAGGCATGTGTATGGGCGTATAATGACAATGACATGCCTAAGGTGGTCCTGCTGTGCAAGTATGCTTTGCATTATGGGACAATATGTAAAATATGTGTAATGTACAGTATTGTAGGTAGATATGTCAAATATTCTACACAGCATAACAGTCATATCATGCATACCAACTATATTGTCTATTGGCATGTACAATATACAATAATAGGATACATATGGCTTGTAGTCACGGGACACTGTAATAGCATGATAGCTAATTGAAATGGAAGAGCTACACAATTAACCATGCACAAAGGACATGTAATAGCTTCACATGTTCATAGTGGGGTGCTATGCTGTCTGGCAAGTCTATGTGTAAGCCCAACTACAGTGTTTACACCAGCGGCACCTCTCTAGGATAGTGTCCTGTCTGTGAACAGCAGTGCCATGTGGTACCTGCACCTCTGCACAGTACAGCCACTGCAGTGATCCCTGGCGTACATGTGTGTCTCCCATCCACCAAGTGAGGTATCACATGAACAGTGCTACTGAGTGTCCCTGCGTGATGTACATAGGAATCATGTTCCAAAGCATGGTGAGTGTCTGGATTGGGAATGTAACCCTCAAGCACATCACATTCATTGTTGCGTGTGTGCATATATCCATGAGCATGTTGCTCTCAGTGGCTTTTGCTTATGTAGCTTATGTGGAGTATATCCGTGAATATTGTTGTGGACATGGGCCCTGTATGTTCAGCAGAGGTCAACCCTGAGTATGCAGTATGCAAATGTGTACAGTCGTGGTGTCTGTAGTTCTGCCACATACGTCAACCTTCGGAGCTCAATAATCCTCATGGCGTGTTAATGTTGTGGTATGCAAAGCCATAGCTGTCCTGTAAGGTACACCCTAAATGGGGTGCTGTACCCTTGAATGTGTGTATACGTCAGGAGTTCAGAGGTACAACAGGTGCCTTTGTTCCAGCTACAAACCCAGTACAGATAAGGGTGGCCACTTAGAAGGATATCCACGCCACATTGGCAATATGGTTATCAAAGGAGTGGGTGCTACATACGTGTGCACTATGATCACTTACAATGTGACATGTATGTAGGGGACTACCACCTATGTGATAGTCAGTGGGTGATTGGTGGAATGCAAAGGGGATGTTCATGCACCTTGTGTCATGCAGCTTGAGGCCATGATATTGATATCAGTTATCCATCACAGTGACACCCTTATGGAGGGAGTCAGTATCAGCTGGTGGATCAATCATGGTGCTTTGTATGCAGCTGTCTGGAAAGCTAGTCAGGGAAAGTCCCTCTGTGCTAGCCTGTACCTCAGGGAAGCATATACCAAACATGAGGGGCCCTATGACTGAGGACTGTGGTACACCAAGTGTAACTGAAATACAGTAGGTATTATTGTATGCTACCCTCATTGTGTGGTTCCTGTCTATGAGCCACTTTGCATAACATCCTGAGACATAGGGGTCAATGTGCAGGTGAATGTGTATGTTGTCAATACCAGAATGGAGAACGGTGCTGAAAGCCAATGAGAGGGCAATGTAGGCTGTGTGGACCCATTTACTGTCATCAACTACCCTGGTAACTGTATCAAAAGAATCCACCAGGTGTAGAAGTCATGCTCTGGCCCTAACAAGTCCAACCTGGGTGGCATCAAAGGACTGGAGCCCACCAATGTCTCTGTGAATGACTTCCATGATGATGTGCCCTATAGCCTTGCAGAATAGTCCAGTCAGGCATATAGAGCAATAGTCCCTCTGGTTCATTGTGGCGCCACCTGTGTGGAGTGTGATAACTGTTGCTGTGTGCCATTCAGGGGCCACAATGTCTGATACAAGGCTATTACTGAATCTGGTGGCCAAGTGGGGAGACATGTCGTCCAGAGGTTTGTGTAAATCACAGCCTGGGATGTTGGACGGTCACATGGAGTCAGTGTTCCAGGCCTTAGAGAGCGCAGGTTAGTACTGTGTAGTAGTGACCGCAGGGACACTGCAATGTTCCTGCATGGATTGTGGCCCTGTAGGGAGTGAGATGGTGTAATGTTAGCACTGAACCCATCCGCCAGGATGTTGCCAACATCACTTGGTTCTGTAATGTTCACGAGTAACTGTCGTATGTCAGAGCAGATTTGGGTATTGCCACTGACTACTGGCATACCTCCATAATGCCTTGTGGTACACCCTGGAATGTGTCACAGTAATGTTTACATAGCTAGGTTCGGAGTATGTGATAAGGGATCCTGTAGCCCTACTGCGGCTGACCAGTGAGCTACCCCACCCATGGGATTGTACTCCACTTTGCAATAGCCTCCACCTTTTGTTGTACATTATGTCCATGGAACTGGACCCCCAGAGTGGCATCCGTTATCTGGTGGGTACCATCATGGCTCTGTTTGGAATAGCATGATCCATACAGTTGTGTAAGTGCTAATGAAGTGCACTGGGGTATGATTCAGCATTTGTATGTGCAGTGTCCATCTGCACGGGTGTCATGACGTTTACTACTGCTGTCATAAGACGTCTGTAGTAGGCATTGTAGTAATCTTGTACTGTGTATGCCGTGAAGGGTGTGGTGCCGGGATGTGGATAACAAGGGTGATTAGCATATGCTCAGAAACCACCAATGAGGGGATAACCCCAGGTGTGGACCACCAGTCACATGTTGGTAGTGTCCATGTCTAGGATACTGTTGGTCTTGTAGGTGGTGTGTATGGGTTGATCCAGCCGAGTGGAGGTTATGAATCCCGGACAGCGTTGGCCTAATGTGTCGGTACATGAGTGGCTATCCCAGTTAAGTGTGGGGTAGTGTCAGTCTCACATCAGTAGTACCTGTCTGAACCCTACTGTCCAGTACACCAAGAAATGAGGGCTGGTAACCATGGGGTATGTTGTTGAATCCATAGCATGTTACAATGTGTATACCAGTTCTGGCCACAGGTAGTTGCACTTGAATCACCTCTGATGCATTGTGCTAAGTAACTAGCCAGGAGGTGTGTACAACATAGTGGAATATGGGAACACCTCAGCCGTGGGTGTTCCGGTCCAGATTTCATGACTGAAAGGTGAGGTCTGCGTATACATGACTGAAAGATGTGGTCTACGTATAACCTGTCAGTGCAGGTGTGCTCTGCGGAGCCTAGAGGCAGGTCCTAGTCACTGCAGAGATATTGAAGTGGTCCATTATAAGGAGTGCCTTGCCTGCGTGCTTCAGAGATGAAGATGTCAAGCATCGAGTCACATGACCCCATGTTTTGCTTGCCTGTTTCCGTTCTGACGGTGAATGTTATTGGAAACTGTGCAAGACAGGCAGTATAGGAGCAGCAAGAACCTTACATGTTATCTGTACTCCCAGGGCTGACAGGTGCAGGTCATCTGTGCCAAAGCATCGTGTTTTGTTGACCATGTCAGTCAAAGCAGACAGATACTGGATGCCTGTGGAATGACAGCAGAAGCATAGGCAACTGTTGAAGTGAAACATTCAGTCATTGTACAGTGGTATCAAGTCCGGATGAATGCATAATGCTCCCCAGGGCTTGGCCAATACCTTCAGGTCTACAAGACCAGTGCGCTATTGCATGTCCCTGCACATGTAGTCTGTGAAGTTGCATCTCAGGACAGTCACACTAACATGGAGAATGACAGTCAAATTGTACATGGTGAGGTGTGGCATTGGTGCATAGGTTATGTTGCAGAAACAGTTACCTGACAGCTAGATGTAAGCGACTATCACCTTGTGCAGCCTGCTGAGTGGGACATCAGTGTGACCAACTACAGCATCACCTATGACTGGTGTGTTGTGTATGTTATAACACCCTATTGACTGTATGTGATGGGCAGACATGAGTCTGTGGGCTATAAGTTATTGTTGTGTTTGGTGATGGGGGCTGCCTTTGGTGCCTACACAGAGTATGGAGATGTTCTGCAAAAGTTGTACTCATACTATGTGTGGCCTGTGGTGGTGGAGATCTTGTAAGACTATGTGATGAGTGGGGTGTGTTGCACTTGTTACATGTCCCCACATGACTGTCAGGTTCAGTCTGGATTGGTGAGAGCATTACCCCCCGCATGGCTACATATGTGCATCTCCCACAGGCTATAGTGTCGTATGTTGGGAGGTGAGCATTGACTGTGTACATGAGACAATTACTCTTTTGCCACATGTACACCATATTCATCATATAGACAGGCAATAGCACTGGTACGTGACAGTTGGACATGCCTGTATATTCAACCATGTCTCACAAGATATGTGAGTTACGTGTGTACAACAGCTGTTGTACTGTAAGCAAGCTGGAAATGTAAGGACAGACAGTGTACTTGTGAGAAATGGTTTGGAATGGGTGCTATATTAATTAGTAGCTCATGAAGTGCTCACTAGTTCTGAACAAGTGCTGAGCATGAAAATGCAATACAGATAGTGTGTTGGATAATATCAACCCACAAGTGGTAACAACAGTCATAATTGGGGGCACTGCACTATTACCCTGCTGAGTATGGTCTGCAAGTCCATGAACCTTTATCAATGTAGATGTTAGCAGTACATACGTAGATGACAGTACAGATGTTTGACTACATTTACCTTTGTATGTCACAGGAGTGTTCTACCAGTGGCCTGTTGACAGAATCAACACTACAAAAGGTGTCAAAGTGACATGTGCATATCACACCAGTGGCAGCTACAGTAAAACAGGGTTAATGTGTTGTACTCCCCCCTCATTGTAGCCCATACCACACAGACAAATGTGAGGCATCTGTGTATGTAAGGATGTGAATGGCCTTGACCTATGAGCAATAGCTGTCTCAGTGTTGTGGACAACATACAGAATGGGCTTTGTGGGTGAGGTGTGTGACATATGTGCACAATCTGACAGATATTAGCATTGTCACCACTAGGTGAATATCCCAGTACCCATTAACTACCACCTATGCTGCGATCAACATTATGGACACTGTGTAAGGGATGGTGCTGTGCAGTTCACCTCCCTGAGTTGGTGACATCTCCAGGCCTATTAGGTAGTCATACGAGGCACCCATGTCATGACAGGGTGCCATCCATGAGCATGGAGATCATTGGACAGGCATACTCAGCACTCGGGTGACCAATATTGGATCACATATCACCTTTAAGGGGTATTGGCCATGCGTGGATGGGTGATACCAGCCTTCACAATCCTCAATTCCACTATGCAGCATGCTGGCTATCTTGCATAAAGACATGTGCTATACTATGATGTTGGACATGCTACACGTATATATCCTGATCTGAAAGACATACGTCATGGACAGCCACCATCCTACCACTAGGATTGCCACATGCTGGACAGATCCCTATGCCATACAAGTGACATTCTCCCGCCATACCATGCAAACCTGTCCATCAAAGTTGCACATGTCATCTCTGTCATACATGGTGTGATGACCGCATGGTAGATCTATTATCAACTGTCTGGATCAGTAATGTGGCACTGATGCACCTCGCGGTGGCAAAATGGCTGTCGGATACAGCTAAGAAACCTTGCCCGTACATGCTATAGTTGATAACCATCCCTGCGAATGATGTCCGGGTAGCCATTGTCCCATGTCTATCACATGTGCAACACAGGCGATCCGTGGCAGGATGTTGAACTGCTGTACAGTGCCGTGTAGGTGTATATGGCAAAACACATGCATGTAAAGTTTTCCATGTGTATGTGTGCATTGTCACTGCTCAAGTCCATTAAGGCAGTGTATGTGTTGATATGTGACATATACACAGCATCAAGGTCAACAGCATTACTGTGGACACATCCAGGCATGTGCTGATAGGTAAGAACACCAGTGCAGGCAAACAGACATGCCCACATCAAGACAGCATTCACATGGAGTATGAACAATGTAATGAGGTGACACACATATATGGTGATGATATCCAATGCATAACGGGTGTTACATATGTGTGACACAAACATGTCAGTCGTGTCAGTGTCATGATGATTTGCAAAGATAACTGTGCAGATGTACTAGATTTAATACAAATGTATGTGCAGCAGTATCTCTGTACATCTCTGTGATACTGTGACCTGTCACCATCATTATGTCTTACAGATAATGCCTCGTTCACGCCTGCCAGTGTACAGCCACCAGGAGGATGATGTCCTCATCCCGTACCTCCATGAGAACTATGAAGTGTTGTTCAGCCATGTGCCACAGCATGCCCAGCAGCATGACGACCTGTGGCAGGACCTTCACAGGAGGGTTAATGATGTGGGTGGCCATAACTGCACCTACCAGCAGGTGCGCAGACACTGCATGGACTTGATACGACATGCAAAACAGCGTGCCACTGCAATCACCAGGGAACAAGGTGGAACAGGTGGTGGGCCACCAACCCAGCCCCCACTCACACCCACCGAGGAGCTACTGGCCTGTCATGGCACACCCTCAGAACAGCATCCACAAACACTAGCTGCCATGGTGGAGGTGAATGTCTCTCAACCAATGAGCCTGGAGTTGCCTGGTAAGTCAGTACTGCACATATGACTATTATATCCCATTTAGTTGCATGTGTCACTGTACATTATGTAATGTAGCATCATATGCAAGGTATGTTTACACACATGCTGCATACTACAGTATGCTACCCTGTGTATGCACACATGTGCATACTATATGCTATTGTACAGGTGAATGTGTTAACATGCACAGTGCACCCTGTGGCTGTCATATAGTCATGGATAATGTTCAAACTGCTGTGTCACCCCTATACAGGTACCTCTGGTGTGCCACCCAGACATCAGTCCATTGCAGGTGAGACTGTCATCAGTATCAGGCATGTTAAAGCATAGATCTATTTGCCATGTGGCCAGTTAAAACTTGTACACTTGATGCTTGGTACAGTCACGATATACAGGTAGCATCTCCCATCATTCACACTGGCTACCCATGTGCAATATATACAAACAAAATGATACACCAACATGAAACCACAGTATCTGTCATTGCTACATGTGTGGACAGCTGTGCATACAATGTTGGAGGTGTTGTACAATGTAGGCATATGTACTATACATCAGAACAACACATGTGTGGTACGCAAACAGTACCACACAGTGATCTGGGATATGGGCAGCCCACAGGAGTCACCATTGTGTTATATGCCCCTGCAATGGGTACACACATTGTGATGTGCCATCTGACATGTCCCAGACACGTAGTGTTCTGGCTGCAATATTGTCACACTATCCCATAACACATACCCCACATACCAAACATACAACCCGTTGTCTGCATAGCCCTGTGGATGGTTACATATATGACATCTATGGGTGTATGTCATATGGGACCACACAAACATGTGAGATAGACGGCCATCACAAACATTTGGCTAACACATGTTCACACATGGCCATGGGGGATAGCCAGAGACATGTAGCCACACAGTAGATGTGATGTGTATACACCCTGTTGCTCATTGTCCACACATGGTCCAATTATAGCCTTAGTTGACTGATTATACAGTTGATGTGGTACACTGTACCTCATAAAAGCCTGTGCACAGCTAGTGGAGGTGTAACTTAAGTCTACCATATAAGATGTGTTGAACATCACAACTGTGTCATAGCATGACAGTAGTCACCTGTACAGCTTCCACAGACATTGACACCACACCAGGCCACAGATACTGTACATTTCCCTTGCTGCTGTAGGACATCACCGTTAGCTGTGCACCTCATGTGTGTGGTACATCAATGTCATGTGGGACATGGTGAATTGACAAGTCTGCCATGTGTGGACATGGTTGCCAGGCAGCTTGACTCTGTAGTAGTTGTGCAGGGGTGTCATCTGTAGGTCTTCCAGTGACCTGTCACATGACACAGCATGGTTTGGTGTGTATACACCTCAGCATCGTGGGTCACAATCCACAGTTATGTCATGGGTATGCATGCAGTTATGGCTATGCAATGTGTGCATATTATGCACTGTATAGCAATATAGATGTCTCATGATGCCATGCAATGGCATAGTGTCTGTACTTCACACTGTATAGCAATGTAGACGGCTCACACTACCCTTCCATGCTCATGCACATTTGCTAAACATGCATTCTATCTGTAGGACATACAGACAATACTGCAATGTGATGCCCATTACAATGCTGTACATGTGTCAGGACACCATTGTGTCAGACATGTATGCATGTTAATGCACATGTCAGCAGATTACATGTCAAGGTCACTTCAGCCATGTGTACTGTTAACCTGTTCTTGTCCACATGGTGTATCACAGAGATGCATGCTTACTATCATGATTGTGTGAACTGCATGGCTACTGATATGACACCTGCTTGCTGTAGTGTGCACCCCAGGGAGGTATGCTAACTAACACTATTAATGTCTGAGCTGCATGCCGTCTGCTGTATCACATGCATGCTGCATGCCGTCTGTCAAATCACATGCATGATGTGTGTGTGTGTGTGTGTGTGTGTGTGTGTGTGTGTGTGTGTGTGTGTGTGTGTGTGTGTGTGTGTGTGTGTGTGTGTGTGTGTGTGTGTCTGTGTCTGTGTGTGTCTGTGTGTGTCTATTGTAATTTAGAGTCTTTCTTTGCATTCACAGGTGATGTAGGTGTGTTACCCTCCTGCGGTCCATCTGATGTTAGTGTCCCCACAGATACGAGCAGTGATAAACATATGCATGAGGTACAGGCAGGGTTGTCAGGGGCTGAATCTGTGCCAATGGTTGCCATCCCAGCTATGTCCCCCTCTTCCCCGCACACAGTTTTGCTGCCAACACATACCGCATCACCAGTGGCCATAGATGAAGGACAGTCAGCATTTGTTAGTGTGGAACAGGAACGTGCGGTGGCTACAGAAGGTGTGTCTCCACACCATGGTGTCAGTGTAGTGACTGCAGATGTGCCACACAGGCATATGGCCAGTGCTGCTCATAGGAGGACCTCTGGCAGACATGCACCTGCAGGACAGAGCGCAGCAGCTGGTGTCACCAGACGCATGTTCCAGACGGTAATGGTGGCACAGGCATGTGCTGAATAGCAGAACAGAGAAGGGCAGAGGCTGCAGATGGCTGCTATCCATACTCTAAACGACAACATCCAGGCATTGGCAAATGCTCAACAGCGGATTGCTGATGTTTTGGACAGGCGATTGGGTGACTTGGTCCGAATCCTTGACCGTGGCATGGCAATCCACGAGCGTGAGCTGTCTGTGCTGGAACATCTGGTAGGGGTGAGGCATAGGCCACATGGACATAAGCCAGCTACACCACCTAGTGCAGGTCAACGTGAGCATGCCACCTCACACGTCCACTCCCATAGTGCCGGTAGCAGTAGCATTGCAGCTGGTGCTGCGCTGTCCACACCAGGACACAGCAGGCCACATGGACGTGGCCCTGGACGTTCCCAGTGGGGACACGGTTCCAGCGGACATGTGTCATCGGACAGTAGCCAAGCTGTACCTCCGCCTGGTAGTGCCAGTGCAAGCCCTGGCAGGCACAGGTCACGTGGCCATGGCCGGACACAGTGAGCTGTACATCCTGGTCTGTACAATCTGGAGCTGTCAATAATACCCTTGAGTAGGCCTCACAAAAGGCAGAACTGTGTGCACACATACACACACACGGCAAAAACATCTGTAGGGCACCGCAACACCCACATGAATAACGACCACACATGTCCAATCAGATCACCGGCCCTTAACCACACACATGATGTCATCCATTGGTGCAGCCTATGCCCCTGGCAAACATTATCACCCTGTGCATATGATGAAGCCAGTGCCACATCCCTGTCATCCACACCATCTGTGCAGGGACATGCTCAAATGGTATGATGCACAGGGTGAACAGAATAGTGAGAGAAGTGTATATTACATTAGTTGTGTACTGTTGACATGCACTAGACATATCATGTAGTACAGGTTTATCATGCATTGTTATATGTTCACAGTATGTGTCTTGCTGACAACAGTAACAGCATGTTGGTAATGATGCCCTGGTTCCCTCCTTATGGTCTACTTGCATGTGTCAAAAAGTAGCAGTGTTTGCAGTTTCCCATGTGTAAATGTGGAGTACTCACAGGCACGTATGGCAATATCAGCATGCTATACGTAGCCTCAACATGACTGTTGGAAAGGCTAACATACCACAGATGTCCACACATCTACTGATCCAGAAGCATGTGGGCTGTTTAATAGGCTACAGTGGCTAGAGACATGACATCCATACCAGGTCACATCACAGGTATGTTGACATGGTGTGGGGGGTGTACACAGTGGTCCGGCCAATGACAACGTTAGAGGCCACTTGATAGCATGAGGCCTCACTGTGTAGCAGTAATACCTGTCACAATACAGGAACATGCCTACACTCACAGGGTCAACAACACTATAATGCACACTCCATAGTGTTGAGGTGAGGACCCCTGCCTATGTGGTAATCACCCTCACAGTACTGTGCACCCACACAACGCGACACAGAGAATGAACATGTACAGGTAGCCAGTAAGGCTGAGACTGATGGCATCAACAGGGTAGTAGACTGCATCACCATGAGAGGTTAGGGATCCTGTCTGTTCTGTATGGTAGCATAAACCCTCACTCCATGCACCAGACAGCCATACATACATACACACAGACACACACACTGTGAAGTCCACAAATGTCATTCACATACGGATAGCTGACATGTGTGTGATACACATACCACCCCTGCCTATGTCATGCTGCCTGTCATGCTTTCCACACTGCAGTATGTACAGATCTCTACAACAGTGTGTGGTCACACAAGCAAACACACATGGCAGTACTGTGAATGATACACCCGCTATATGATGATATGTCTGACAGGCATGCAGCAGTATTGGCCGCATTATGTGTACCAACACTACCTCCGGCAATTGTGCTGCTATATGCACACGGGAGGATGTAAGTGTTACAGGTGTCAAGTGAGTTACTGTCAGTAACACCCGACCGCTGTGTAGGTTTTATGTCTTCACAGTCAAGTAACATAGCGTACTGTTAGCACATGTAATGGTAGGATGGTGTGTGACACACCTGTGAGCTGTCCCCGGCAAACATCCATCTGCAAAGGTGGATCACCACTTTATGTACACACATCCACCCATACCTGATGAACATCCTGCCGTACTGTCAGTATTTCACCATATACAGGTGTCAATGATGGGGCTGCATTGCAACTGCATGTTGTAGTTAGGCACAGATGAATTACATATATCAGCTACTGCACATGCATGGTAGCTGCATGCACAGCACTACATGTACATGTGTGTTGGTCCTACATGCCTGTCATGTAGCCATGTTTGTATGTATTGCAATTGGTGGACATGTGTGATGACATACATAACACATGAACTGTTGTATGATATGATGGGTGTCATGGGTAACTAGTACAGAGGGAATGTGTCCTCGGTCAACATTACTACCTCATGTACTGTTAGCATTCAACAGCCCTGGACCTACCTTCCATTTGCATACGTGTGATTGTTGCAGCCACTTGTCTGCATGGAGGACAGCAAAAGCTATGCTATGTACATATGTGTTTTGTGTGTGTGGTCCATGCACATATCCACTGTGATTACATGTATGTCATATCCAAACATGTGTGTTCTTTGGTGTACAGCAACAGTCATCTGTCACAGCTGTGTAAGACCCAGGGCCCCTGTTATGTGTAGAGCTGACCTGGTCATGTACAGTGGTATCATTGCATTGCATAACACATGATGGAACCCTGTCAGTACATGTGTAGTCTGCACAGTTGCTGTAGACCTATGTACAGTCCACTGGTCATGAGTCACACGATGTTGTGGTAATGTATGGCTATGTGTTGCTGGTCCAATGACATGGTGATGCCTGAGAGTTACATAATAGACTGCGGCGTTTACCTCTGTGATCTGCACCTGAGATATCTGTGATGGCTCTTTCATGTGTACTCGTCAGTACATGTGAGTGGCCTTCATGTACGTGGGGACAGTAACACCATACTGTGCCCTTCCGTGTTTAGAATCCGTGTGCATGCAAGACAGCCCTTTGCTACTGCTAAGTGTGTGAGCATGCCCAGTATGCCATTGTGTAGATGGACACACAGTACATTCCAAACTGTGCCCTTCCATGTTTAGAATCCGTGTGCATGCAAGACGGCCCTTTGCAACTGCTAAGTGGGACAGTAATATGCTTTTAGACTGCTCACTCTCTATACATACCCTATCGGCGTCTTTGCCTTTGCGGATGATGTCATCTACCTAGAAGTATGCCTCTGGGAGCGCTGTGTTCCAGTAATCTCTGTAGTGTGTTCTGTAAATGCATAATGCTGCAGTATGATAAGGTAGTTAGGTGTATGTTCGACTCCCAGCCCTGCCAAGTGTGTGTGTGTGTGTGTGTGTGTGTGTGTGTGTGTGTGTGTGTGTGTGTGTGTGTGTGTGTGTGTGTGTGTTTCCAGCTGTCTGGGGACAGAGTAATGCTTTTAGATGGCTCACTCCACATACATTCCCTATCGGCGTCTTTGCCTTTGAGGATGATGTCATCCACCTAGAAGTATGCCTCTGGGAGTGCTGTGTTCCAGTAATCTCGGTAGCGCGTTCTGTAACTGTGTAATGCTGTAGTGTGATAAGGTAGTTAGGTGTATGTTTGACTCCCAGCCCTGCCAAGTGTGTGTGTATGTATTTCCAGCTGTCTGGGGACAGAGTAATGCTTTTAGATGGCTCACTCCACATACATTCCCTATTGGCGTCTTTGCCTTTGTGGATAATGTCATCCACCTAGAAGTATGCCTCTGGGAATGCTGTGCTCCAGTAATCTCAGTAGCACATTCTGTAACCGTTTAATGCTGTAGTGTGATAAGGTAGTTAGGTGTATGTTCGACTCCCAGCCCTTCCAAGTGTGTGCCTGTGTGTGTGTTTCCTGCTGCGTGGGGACAGAGTAATGCTTTTAGATGGCTCACTCCACATACATTCCCTATCGGCATCTTTGCCATTGCGGATGATGTCATCCACCTAGAAGTATGCCTCTGGACGTGCTGTGTTCCAGTAATTTCGGTAGCATGTTCTGTAATTGTGTTATACTGTAGTGTAATAAGGTAGTTAGATGTATGTTCGATTCCCAGCCCTGCCAAATGTGTGCGTGTGTGTGTATGTTTCCAGCTGCCTGGGGACAGAGTAATGCTTTTAGATGGCTCACTCCACATACATTCCCTATCAGTGTCTTTGCCTTTGCGGATGATGTCATCCACCTAGAAGTATGCCTCTGGAAGTGATGTGTACCAGTAATCTCGGTAGCACGTTCTGTTACTGCATAATGCTGTAGTGTGGTAGACTAGACAGGTAGGTGCTTGATTCCAAGGCATGGCTGGTGTGTGTGTGTTTGACAGTTATACCATATGTGTTGGTATCTGTGGGTGGCTAGCTGCGGGATGTGTTCAGTTTGTTTTATTCCTGACCTATATAGTGTCCACAGCCCACATATTCTGCCAAGACACTGGGTTGTCAACACATACATTCACCAATAGGTCTGGTGAGTAACTGTCAGCAGCCCTACTCTTACCCTTGATATGGTCTGACCCGTGTGATGCAACATAACACACGTGCCTTGATAGTAACAACACTACATGATGCAGGTGGCACATGTTTCCTTTTCATTCCTGTCTAATGCATTGCTGTCATGTGGTCCGCTGTTGTGATATAAATGCCATATCTACATATGTGTGTACATGTATATGTGTGTGTATATATATATATATATATATATATATATCTATATATATATATATATATATATATATATATATATATATATATATATATATATATATATATGTCCATGTATATATGTATACAAATAATATATATGATAGATGTAGATGTAGAGGTGGACTTAGATGTGAACATATGTCTGGGGACATCAGCACTATTGAATGGTTGTGCCAGATGATCTGTACGTGATAACCTGGGATCTATGTATATCTGCATGGCGTGGTGGTAATGCACATCGTCTGTAGTGTGCAGGGCCACGGGTTGTAGTCTTGTAGACAGCGGTTATTTTGTGCTGGGAAGACCATGGGACATTGACTATGGTGATGGTAAGGCACCTGTTGCCAGTTGTGTATGGATCTGAGTGACACTGAGCAGTGATTAATAATTTGGAGGTTCGGTATGGGTCATATAACTATTCATTAGAAGACTATAGTATGCAGATGAGGTTGACTATGGTGTATCACATTTATCTCCAGAGTGTGCTGCTGGTCCCTGGAGTATATGTGTATAGTCAGCCGGGTGCAGGTCTCGAATGTAGTTGACAGCATGTGAGGGGGGTCAGGCATACTGTACGTACATTGCAGAACTGTGCCTCGGGAGTGCTCCTGCCTTAGCACACCTAAGCTAGGGGTGTGTCTATACCTGCTTGGTGACATTGGGAGGAATGACAGCAGTGGTGGGGTAGTCAGGGTGTACAGGCTGCACAAACAGTTGTTGACCAGCACAATCCGCAGATGACATGGCCAGCCCGCACAAGAACAGTACGTTATTGCAAGCAAGCAGCATACACACAGGTTTCGTCCACACTCTACACCATCAGTGTATACATGCAGGGACATTTCACGACACAGTCCAACCAAATGACACGGGCTGCAGCAGGCAACATATACCAACATGCGCAGGAGGCTGGGGCAGTGAGGATGTGTATGCTGCCGAACACCACCTACTGGGGTGACATAAGACTTAATAGACCGAGGGTGACTTACCAGGAGCTACATGGGCTGGGGATGTTGGAGCACTATGGGGTGGACAGAGACCTCCTACAGCAGCTTGTTGACCTGTGCCTGCCACACCTGACACATCAAACAGGATGAGGGAAATGCATCACAGTGGATACCATGGGATGTGTTGGCCTAGGTGTACTAGCCACAGGTACCTCACACAGCACAACTGGGGATATCATGGGTATCACACAGGCATCTGCATCCAGAGTATTGCATCGGTTCACAGATGCCATGTCAACACATGCTAGTGAGCACGTACATGTCCTCAACACACGTGATTAGTGGACCAGCAATATGCATCTGTTCAACCACATGGATGACTACCCTGGGGTACTGGGTGCTATAGCCTGCAGCCTGCACATGTAGCACCACCCGGGGAGTGGGGTAAGGCCTACAGTCACTGCAAGGGCATACCCTCCAACAGCTAGGCCATATGCGATGGCCGGGGCATGAGATTGAATGTGTGTGCTGTCTGCCCTGGAAGCTATGATGTGTCCGATATATGGCTTCTGACACAGCTGTAGCACACCAATGCCTATATGGACATCCCCTACAGTCTCCTAGTGGGGGATGCTGGGTAAACACTGGTGTAGTGGCTGATGACACCCATCAACAATGCACACACACCTGAACACTCACACCATACTGAGGCGGCTGCACAGGCAAGACATATACTTGTGCATGTGTTTGGGATGCTTGGTTCACAGTTCTGGTATCCGGACACATCCGTTTGAGCTCTGCAGCATTCACAAGCTACATGCATGCAAGTTGTTATGGTATTTGCTATGCTACACAATGTTATCCTGCAGTAACAGTTGCAGCAGGAACAGCATGGGACTTGGCCACACAGCCCAACACCACTGCCAAGGCCTGTACAGGCACAGTGTGACTAGGTGAAGGAACTACCTAAGTAGGGCACAGTCGGCGAAAGCCCATGCACAGTATGACCTGCCCTTGGCAAAGGGGCAAAACAAGGCATATGCACTGACACAGTAGGTACCCGTGGATTTCCCCTTTCTGACCCGCACACAGTACAATGGATGCCAAACATGACAGTACCTGTGCTCGGCCATGTATAGGAGGTGCACTGTGTGCATCCGACATAGGCAGCACTATAGCACCGTCCTCAAGTCCGGAACACACCCTCGGTATGTCTATTGACCTAACAAGTGGCAGTTGTATTAGAATGTGTAGTTACCCATTGCTATGGTATGTATGTGAGCATACAAGTGACTGTGGCTCCAAAATGTTAGGGCAGCAGACAGTACACATCCATAGTGGCACCGTGACCTCTATAGCACATACGGGGTTCACAATGGTAGCCTGTAGTACACAGGGTGTCCTACCCACTGCAGATTATGGGTTGACCACCATGTGTGTCCATACAGCCCACACACATTCCATGCAGCTGGACAGATGTGGACCAATACAGACGAATGATATACGATGGCCTATGGATATGCCCAATGAATTACCCCAACCCCCTAAGACACACACAGACGACAGCAGGCCAGACAGTTTGATGTAGGTTGGGTAAGCTAGGACATCCAACACCACTGTGCTGGTAATTAAAGCTGGGAACTGACGTACCCTGGTATCCCTCCAACCAGCAATTTAGGTAGGTCCACACACTGACATGGAGTACCCAGCATACCAGTACAGTAGTGGCAGATGTGTACAACTGTTGGCTGTGCCCCCTGTCACACCTACACATGTGAGAGTCATGTGCACCACCCACGGTGCTGTGTACGACTGTGGTTGTGGTTGCATATCCCCCCACACTATGCAGACATGTAGCAACTGTCAATGCCACATGACCATTAGCTACCCTGCAGACACAGCATGACACCTGTCTTTGTAGAACAGAGGGGTCAGCAACACAGTAATAACTATCTGGACATGTGACACATGCAATACAGTTGACCATACTTTGCATGCTCACACACACATGGCGGTATGACAGTATTGTCGGTCGACAACATGCATAACAGTCATACTGGGCATTCTCACACACTGAAACACAGGATGACCAGGCATGCATACACCAGTGATCTGGACATATCTGCCAGTACATTGTTATACGGTTGGATGTCTGCGCTGTATGTTGTGTGTGTGTGTGTGGTCTATTGTCTGCACATATGCCATGGTCTATTATTAATTCACATGAGTTATGTGCGCAGGGTACTTCTACCATCACGTGTATAGGGCGGTTCTTTGTTTGTGGACAGGCCGACTCGTTTGGATACAGACTGGGTAAGGCACAGTCCAGCAGGTGGGAGCTGTTTTGCGTGGGTTTGCACAGTGTTAAGCACTGCTGACCTCTGGTCACAGCACCTTATACACGTTTAGACTCCACATTTCTTTGACAGTGCACTACTGGCATACTGGTAGACAAACACGCATACAGCCGCTCGCTCTCTGACATTTCCACTTACATTTGTCACTCACGCTGGGTGTGTGTGATCCCTTGTGATGAGTATTACATCGGACTACATGACTACAGTACTGGGTATGTGTAACCACTTTGCGACGGCAGGCGTTTGACTGTACGGACTCGGCGGCCTGTCCAGTGACGTAATCATATTATATGCGTGTTCCTCATACGATCTGGTCCCATCTGCCTGATACATGGGAACCGATACTCTGCAATGCTGACATGTGACTAGAGTTTTTTTAATGCAGCTGTCTGCCGAGTCATGCTACTGCATACCTACTGCACATTGATCACCTTTCAGATTGCATGACGGGAGACTGTAGGAGTGACACCTTTCCCACTTTGCATGGGACAGTCCCTCATCACACATCTCATGTGACAATACCAGAACTCTCCACCAATCAGGGACACATTTCTGCAGAATCAGGGACAGGTCAAGAAAAATCAGGGACACTTTTACAAAAGGAGTGCTATTAACTTGACACAGTGACAGAATCAGAGCATATGACTTAATACTCATATTCTGAAGTAACAGTTGTTTATAACTCTTACTTATTGTCATTAGTCAGTAAGTGCAATTCACCACCTTTCCTTCAACAGCCACTAATTTTAGGAGGGATTAAGAAGGACAGAGTTAGACTTTCAGTCAAACTCAGGGACGTACCTGACATTCAGGGACAGTTGAGTGGTATGTACAATACTCTAGCCATTGCAACTGTCCTGATTAGGGGACCTTCTCATGTTGTAGGTGTCTGTACTGGTTGCTTATTACAGGTCTTGTATACCTGACATGTCGATATGTCATATGTAGTAGCATAAGCAACTATACTGCTGCTAGACTATGCTTTGATTTGTTCCGATGTGTATATTTCTGTACCATGCATGGCTGTAGGTATGTTCTGCCCTGGTACATCTGATAGTTCTATAGAGCAGGTTCCACTTTGGCCATTCAGACTGGTGGTGGCCCTATAGACCCTATATGTAGAGCTATCACATGTGTCAAGGCAACACATACCCACAGCCAGTAGTAAACGGACGACTTCCATGGTTTGCATAGGTTAAGGTTATTCATGTAGCATTATAATTGATAATACTGTTTCCTATTACATGTAGCTGTTACTGATACAACAAATTGATGTCTGACTCCACTACACACACTATATAGCCTCCATTCCCGAACTCACAGGCCTTGTGCCATAACTGTCATTTTGCAGGACACAACTGCCCAGACGCGTGTGTCCCTCACAGGCATACGGGTGTTGAACCTCTTCTATTATGCTATCATCTACTCGAGGTGGTCAGCAATATATGCACTTTCTGTCAGTAGCAGAACTCACATACCAATGGGTGTGAATGAACACTGTATCAGGAATAATGCATAACACCCTGTGGGACACATTTAGATGATTGGTTCGATTAACCAGACACATTCACAGTCACAGAGCATATGTATTCATTCACGTTTGTTGAGGTACATGCTGCTTATGACTCATACATGTTGTCATCTGTCATTACCTGTATTTCGCCACCTGTTCACCTAATATCACTAGTTCTGGCAGTGTTTAGTTGGACTTTGTTACATTCTGATACATAACTATGGACGTCCATGCTAATCGGGTACACGGCACTGTTTAGGTCTCTATGTATTCCCCTGATGGTTTACAGACTATCCGGTAGCTGTGCTCTTCAGGTTTGGGAGGTGTAGGCGTATGCTATGCCCACATAGGAATATTAATGACTTCCACTGGGCGGGCCTACTACATCTCTGCCAACCAGCACCTGCACACTTAAGCCCGTTAATGCATACCCATGGTGCACCTACCTGGCACCCCTCTATAGCAGTCGTGACAAATACTTACTGCAGGCACAGCTGGGGTATGAGCACAACCCTACACATTGCCCACTCTCCCCATCTCAGGACACGTCATACATTTTGTCAACCCATGTATTATCACACTTGCACAACCTATTGTTCCATGTACACCTACATCCTGCTCGTAATAATGTCAGCAGATTCACACGTACCCTGAATTTTTGGGGTCTCGCAAGGGACACCGTTATCCATGTTTAAAGTGTAGACCTTGCAGAACTCTCCCACTGGTCCTTTCCTACCAGTGTTTTGGACAGTGGCAGTGTATTGATCTGTATTGCCTGTCTGTATGTCTGTCCAGCCTAGCTGGGTGATGTGGGGGGTACAACATTTATTTATTGGACCTCCCAGTCACATATGCCCATGCTGTAAATATGTTATCCCTAATTGCTGTGAAGTAACCTATTTATGTACATGTGTATATCTACACTGACATATATATTTTGTTTTGTGTGTATGTGTATATATCACTACCTGTTGTTTGTGTATATATATCTATCTATATATATCCGTAGTATATCCTTGTGTGTGTGTGTACATATCTATCTATATATATATATATATATATATATATGTATATATATATATATATATATATATATATATATATATATATATCCATATGAATATATGTGTATGTAAATTAATATAGATATATGTATATATACGTTTTTATCTATATATACATCTGTGTGTCCATTAACCTATACATTTCCCGGACATGGACACTTACACATGCGTATTGGTCTCTGCTTCAACTGCATACTATTGCCTTAGTCATTCTGACACCAACACTTCACTCCGGTGAACATGTGCTCAGTATATTGCACGTTATGCAGCAGACAGATGTCGCACGTTTTTCATGTCTGGGGTGCCGCTGCTAACTGGGATGTGGTACAGTGTCATTTGACCTATTACTCGTATGCGCAGCCTATTATTCCTGCTACTGTGTTTGTTTCTGTGCACATTCATATTATTACTGTTGATAGGATGTGTGTTTGTGTCACTGTGACTGTATGTCAACATATTGTTGTCTTCATGTAGTTGTGTCTTTCTGCTTTTCCCTGTTTGGGGTTGTCACAGCAGAACTCTGTTCCGCTCATGGGTGGCATATAGGTTTTACGTGCTGGGCTGCCTGACCTGATGCACAACGTCCGACAACGATACGCCCATTCACACATGTCTCCACGCAAACGACAATCTATCTGGGAATCACACCTACATACTAGCTGACCTCCACGGGCCACTCCATTGCACCCGGTGCAACATAACCTAGCACTCCTATGTCCATAATCGCATATCCATAGTTTCTCCTGCACACCCGTG
Organism: Protopterus annectens; assembly: GCF_019279795.1. NCBI lineage: Eukaryota > Metazoa > Chordata > Ceratodontiformes > Protopteridae > Protopterus > Protopterus annectens. The sequence continues at coordinate 1,685,143,191 of NC_056733.1, forward strand.
TTGAGTTTCCACGCATAACACCCATTATACACTTGATATCACAGCCATGACACACCTTTACACATTGCTCTCTCATGAGCGTTGGCGCCCTACACACATTTTGTACCGGCTCATGTATTCACAGGCTCACCATCCATTCATATTTGCACATGCATGCCTTTCCTGGTGTTATGGATTACGAAAGATTTGCGGGTTACATGTGTAGGTGGTCGCAACATGTACTACATTCCGCCTGTTTACAATGTTAATGTAGCACTTCAACAATGTTATGGCCACTGGTATAGCCCTGCTTCTGGTGTGAAGAGCGGTGCTCTACTCACACTTGTTTATGTGACATACGCTGCGAGCACTTCATAATTCTTTACTTGCTCTGGATTCCCTTCACAACCCTTATGTTTGCTTTCATCTTTCGATATATATATATATATATATATATATATATATATATATATATATATATATATGTATAGATAAATATGTAGATATATAATTGCATATTTCTGTTATGTCTGTGGATATTTATCTATACACACATCTATCTATATATATAAAAGTTACAGCTGTACAAGACAACATACATTTGCTATGCTAATAGCTGCGTACACCCGCGCAGGCCCACTTGCATCTACTTATTCTGAGTTACATATGTTTACAGGCACTTCTTTGGGATTACATGTGCCTTATTCCTTATGACAGTACCACTTTTATGGAATCCGGTTAACGGACCCATGCGAACGCGGTCACCTTTACATGTATAAATGTTGGCTTTACAGCACAGAGGCATTCATTACACAATTAATATGTGCTATACTCATACTTGAACCGGTAATGCCTTTACGTTGGGTGGATGCTGTAACCACTACACTATTGGTGTTCGTGCTCATTTACATGTATACCCATGGTTCATAGCTACTCTGACATACGCTTCACCACTTCCCTTACACAGCAGGCATCCATTCTCCTGCTGGGAAAACCACAGTACTACAATTAGGACATTCCCTGTTTCCTATTGTTCTGGACCCGTGCTGCAAGTCTACTCACTCCAAGGATTTTCATAACTCCTACGCTTATAGTCCTCGCACATACGCGTGTTTGATTGTCAGGGTGTTCATGTGCTGGTCCGGGTTTAGGCTCGGCCGACTGGTGACTAAAACTGCCCTGGCGCTGTTCAAAGATCAAATGTATCACATGGACAGAGTTAATCCAGAGTACAACATTCTACCTGCGTTTACAGACACAGATGTTTGGGCACCTCTGACCACATTATTGGGTCGGCGCTACATAATTTAGGGTGGGGAGTGGTTCCACTACATAATGCAGGTTGGGGTGGTTTCCATGTGTTTTACCTTCCCATTTGACTATTTCATTCATTTATAGATACAATGAATATTATTCTGGACATCTGTTATAAATTCACTACAGGTATGCAATAGTCCTGTCAACAGATGGACAGTTGGTTGGTGTACTTCTGTGTATGAACCTCTCTGATACTTGGGGACTTGTTTGTATGGTGACAGGGACAAGGCTATGACAACTCAGGGACAATCACAGACACTTCTACCATATTGGTACTATTAACTTGGAATGTGTTGACAGATTCGTAATACTCCTAAATATTTGCAGTTAAATGCGTCTATTACTCTTCATTGTTATAAGTAGTCATTCTCATTCAACACCTTTCCCCCAAAGGTCACTGGCTTTGTGAGTAGTTAAGGGGCTGGCCAGTTACTGTGCGAATGCTCTGACCATTGGTATCATTGACATTGTCATATGTACAGGTTGGGATGTATTCTGGGGACTAAGGTTGCCACCTTTTCAAATGGCCAAGATGGGACATTTTTAGAACACGCATCAGATTTTACAAGCCAACACATACCCACGGTCAGTACAATGAATAGGACTTTACTTACTTGCCTACATAAAAGCCTATTGTTGTAGCGGTTTAGTTGCTTATTCTGTTTCTTGTAATATTTAGGTATTGTAGATACTGCAATAATTATTGTCTGCAACCATTACATAACATATGGGACATAATTATGTCCTACAATCCCAGGACATTTGCCATTTGTAATGTATTTTGTCCAGACACAACTGTCCAAAGAGGGACTGTCCCTCGCAAAGCGGGACAGATGATAACCCTACTGCAGACACCAGATTGTTTGGGCCAACACATAGCCATGGTCAGTGCAGGTTTAGAACATTCATTTGTTTCCTAGCTGTGAGTTTTATACCTTTGGCACTTTTGTTGTTTACCTGTTTCTTGTACGAATTACATTTATTCTATCCTGACATGACCGCTTTAGGCAACTGTTACATGCAGTATGGTACATAGTTATTTCCTACAATCACAGGACATTTGTCATTGTATCATTGTTGGTCAGGTCACACCTACACACATTTACTGTTCCTCACACTGTGGATCAGGGGGTATCCTGTTTACGTCAGTGCCTTCATCACCCTTATACCATGTGCTACTATGCGAATGTGTGCATTATATTCTCTCGCTTATTCGTGTCGGGACACATGCGTCACGGGCAGGTGTTTGATCCTGGGTAGTAGGTTATGCATGACCATCTAGGGCTGGACAGTCTCGTGCACCACTACTACACATTCAAACTTGTGTCCAGATATCTACAGGACTGGACTTCATGTCTTCCATTCTAATGTTTACACAGGTTACTTATCCCAAGAGGGATATCCCAAAAATTGAACAAGACTGAAACAATACAAATACTGATCATTCTTCTGGCGTTATGAAAATGTGCTGGGGGTTTTGCATGCAAGGGATACATAGTTTGCAATCCTGAAACTGCCTAGGGTGACACTACCTATGCCATATGTGTAGTGGTCACTATGTGTAGATGTGGCTGCACCAAACCAGTAGGCCAAGTATGGCTGGATTTGGTGGATATTCAGGTATGGGAGCGGGCTGTGTGCTCTGGAGGGGATGCTGGGTAATCCATTATGCATCCAGGTGTGCTGCATTTGATATGACCAGTTCCATCAGGACCAATCTGTGGGTATGTGCCGGTGACATGTCTATACATTTGTATCGCACATTTTAATATTCATATGTTTGTGAGATTGTGTTCTACAGTATGGCCTGTCTGGTTGTATTTCAGATGTTTATACATGTTTTTGTGTTTCTTTCTGCTTCACCCGCTGCTCCCTCATACACCTCCGGTTCACCTATTCTGCATACGACACAGTATCGCTTGGAGGATTGTACCATTACCTATCCCCCCACACACATATTCCTGATACTCTCTACATCACTGCATTGGCTGCTGGACCATGACACGGCCAGAGTAACACATTGCATACCCTACATATGTCAGGTACCTGTATGGTTGTGTGGACTACCCTGCCACGTTTGCTTTCCACATGCTATATCTCACGCACATAGGTACACGCCCATACTTAACTTTCATTACATGGTTGGTATACCCGGGTAATACCCGTTCAACTGTGACACATCCTGACAAGTTTGGCTTGTATCACTGATGTGTGGATTTTGGCAGACTGCTCTAATCATTGGTGGGATGCCACCTTTTCCTATGTCCAGGATGAGATATATTCCAGACACATATCTGAATGTACTGGACAACACGTACCCACAGTTAACGGTACGGATAATACTGTTCCTTTCAGCCTACATGTTGCCTTATTGTTGTAGCAGTTTATATGCTCCTTCTGTTTCGTTTACATGCTTATTCTATTTCCTGTTGTATTTGGTATGTGAAATATGGACGTACCTTTTGTATGTGACTATTACATGCCTTGTGGGATATGATTCGGTCATACGGTCACTAGATATGTACATTTATCGTGTATTTTGTTATGGACACATCTGCCCAGCTGTGTACCTTCCCTCACACTATGGGTCAGCTGGTGACCCTAACCATTGGGCTGGACGTACCTATTGGCGGCACGCTAGCATATGATGCATTTCACTTCCACTTGGTATAGCTATCTACACTGCGTTGGACTATGGGCACACGGTTTTCCATGTCATTTGTTCGCGGGATAGGGACCCGTTTTTCCCTTCTGTGCATTTGTGTTTGCTTCTTCATTTTGTGTTCGCAGGAACTATCTTGCATGCTTTGCATACGTTTCAGTATCCACAGACACTGACAGATGTGATTACTATCTTGCAAGTTGTTATATGCAAGCATTTTAGGTTGCACATTGACAGCTGGCATTTCCACGCCTCCGTGCGGCACTTCGACACGCCCTATGCACTTGCACTCCTTTCCTATGCACGTGGCTGTGGCAGCGGCGCACCTTCATTAATATGCATTTGGCACTACTGCGCCATCTTCACGCCGCACTGTCGGCGCAAGCCTACCGCTGGCCTTGCGCCGAGCTTCATGAATCCCGTGGTTTATCTTTTTTTTTTTTACATTAAACACCTCCTGCGATGTGTAAAGAGGTTTGTGGCTGACTTACTGACTGTTTTGCTGTTCTTAACTATTGTATAGACACACAATCATAATAAATGTCATGCCATTATTGGTTTGAAAATATTTCAAGCATATTTTTAAGAATCAAAGCTGTGTTTCACATTGTGTCATGTGAGTATGTTTATAATTGTTGGAAAACTTCATAGCATTTTTAAGCCAAATATTTGAAACAAGAGTGGTCTTAAGAGATGAACATGATTCCTGAAATGGACATTTGATACACATTTGTTTTATTCATTATGTTTTTTGGTAAAATCTCTATTTAAAATTGGATCCTATTTGTTATAAAGTATTGCATTTAATGAAGGCTGATAGAGATATGGTGGCAAGGTTATATACACACTGACTAGTCCTTCACATGACATAATGCTTATGGTCTTCTCCTTCCAAGAACAAGGTGCAAGGTTTGAACATGAACTTCTGGTGGCCATGATATGGTTAACCAAAAAGCACAATCAAAAGATCAGATACAAGAAGACTCAACATGCAACTCAGATAGGCTTTCTCCTGGTAATAAACGAGCAATGGAATAGAATCAGTGGCTTAGAAGTCACCTCCAGTGAAACCATCATACCACAGCATAAACCACTGGTGTTGGAAGTCAAATGCAAGCTGTAATCGAAGAGGGCTCTAAGATCAGAGACTAGGCTGGAGGCCTGAATGTTGACTGGAGCAAAAGTACAGTGATTCAAGGAAATACGCAGGACTCTGGCACCTCAGAATTAGAGGAAATAGGTAAAGCTGAAAAAGAATGGCAATGTATCAAAACAGCTTGAGTGAAGACTACAAAACAGATTGGAGGCCAAGCCAGCTATGGAAATAAGAATGTATAAAAGTTGGTGGTGGAATGCAGAAGTGTAAGAGGTTATCAAAAGAAAGAGGGAGTGCAGAAAAACGTAGGAGATAAAGAAAGATGGTCCAGTCACTGAACACGTACTGGGTGACATACTAAGAGAGCAGCTCCAAAAGCAAAGAACAACAATTCAAAGGGACTTCACTATCTTCTGTAAAGTGACTTAGCAAATGGTGGAAAGAAACTCTGTCAGGTTGTAAGAAAGATATAGAATACAGTCATCAGACATCATTCTTAAAGAATGTCCATAGAACATTAAAAACAAATGAAAGGAGTAATTCCACAAGCTCCTGAATGATGTAAAACCCCACAGAAGCTCTAGTACCCTATACACAGTCTGCAGTGAAAGAGGAAGAAGAATCCACCTTAGAAGCACTAAGTGAAATAAATTCAAGGAAAGCAGCAGGTTCAGATGAAGTCACATCAGAAATAATCAAGATATTAGGTGACTTAGGATAGAAATGACTCCTGAAGGTAATTATAGCAAGAGCAGAATGGTATAACCCCTGTGACTATAAAATAACCACTAAAGTGACAGTGTACAAGAAGGAATGGGGCAATAACCACTATGAGCTGTACTGAGGTATGACACTTTTATCACACTGCATGAATATGTTAGAGAGGGTAACTGGTAAAAGAAAATGATGAGTAGTAGAAAGTAAGATGGGAGATGAGTAGTTTGCATTTAGATCAGGATGCAACACAGCCATCCCAACATTTACATTGAGACCAATATGGCAGAAGATGATGAAGATAAGGAAAGATTCAAATTGACTTGGAAAAAGCATATGACAAGATCCCAAGAAACTGATTTTGGCAGCACTGAGATGAGTCAAAATTCCAGAAACATGGATGCAGGCTACATACTACAAGGTTCCAATATCACAAGTATAAATAGAGTTGGCCTCACATAAATGCTCCTAGTGGGAGTGGGTATGCATCAGGATTCAGCTCTTAGCAAATAAGTCAGAGAGAACAGAGCAATGAAGCTTCTGTATGCAGAAAATGTGTTATTACAAGGAAACTCTGAAGAGGAACTTCAGCAAATGATAAGGAATGGAATGGAAAACTGAAAGCACATGGGAGGAATCTGAATACAGAGAAGACAGTGGTCATAACATGAAATGAAGAAATTAAAAGAAACTGAAATCTGAAAATGAGGGGAAAATAAAGAAATAATGTAACAACGTAAAGTATATAGGAGGGGTGGTTGAGGAAAAGGGGAGTCTGAATGTGAAGATCAAAGATGGAATCAGAGGTGCTTTATCCAAATGATTCAGAATGTCAGGGGTAACTTGAGACAGAAGAATGCCAAGAAGTTGAGAAGTAAGGCACAGAAATTAGTGGTGTAACCAATTTTTCTATATAGCACAGAAATATGGATAGTGATGGCAGGGCAGCTGAGGAAGCTGGAAATGATGGAGATGAAGTGCCTGAGATGGATAGTAGGATGAGCACAACTGGACAGATGAAGACATAAGGGCATCATAGTTAAAGCAACAATAGCTCCAGTTGCAGAAAAAGTTAAAGAGGACATATTATAATGGCTGCATGAGAGAACACCTGGATGGTTATGCATGACAAGAGATGCATGAAGGTGGCAAGACAGTGGAATGAATGAAATCAGAATGGAGTGAATGAGATGACATGAACCCAGACCCCATGTAGAGAAATTGGGAAACAAATGGTTGATGATGATGGTTATGATGATAATGACAGAGCTTTCATGTGAAACTGATATGTACAGCAGAAGTTAAAGTGGAATAAATTATTTTTCACAGTGCTAGGAATTTTTTGGCTTGTTTACATTTTTTCATATAAAAAAGGGGATGATGTGATATGTGCATTTTCATTTTATGTGTGTGTATGTATACATTTATATATATAAATATATATATATATATATATATATATATAGAGAGAGAGAGACAGAGAAATATCTAATATATATATATATATATATATATATATATATATATATATATATTTATATGCAATATATGTGTACGTGTGCTGTGTGCGTAGTATATATATAAAAAAATGTATCTGCTTTTACTGTATTTGTGTTTCTTCCTACTTTATTTTGCTTTTGCGTCATCTTAAAAGTACTCAGTTGTATTTATTACTGCTTGGTGTAACTCATTCTAAGCCTTTTAGTTTAAACACTTGGGCTACAGACCAGTTGTTTTACATTAAGAGGGTTTGTGGTCTGCACTGTAGTGGCAGAACAGGTAGCTTACATCCTTCTAAGTTGGGAACTGCTGATTGAGGGCTCAGTGTCTGTTATTCTAAAAGTGTATTAATTCTGATTTAAGCACTTGGGCTTTCAGGCCAGATATTTTACATTAAGAGGGTTCGTGGTCTGCACTCTTGTGGGAGGAGAGGCTGGACTCTGGCCTTCTGAGCTGGGAATTTCTGGTTAAAGGCTCATAGTGCATGCATATCTGAACTGCTTCTTACTGAAATTGGTACACCTTGTTTGCTGTAGCATGGACTAGATCCAGGCCTGCTGAATCTAGCTTTGTTTGTATAACTTGAGCACTAATCCAGGCATTCTTTAAAGTATTCAATTGTATTTATTACTGCTTGGTAGTAACTTGATTAAAGTGTAGCTATCATTCTAAGTATTTTAGATTAAGCACTTGGGCTTCAGACCAGTTGTTTTACATTAGGAAGGTGTGTGGCATGCACTGTGGTTGCAGGACAGGTAGCTTAAATCCTTCTAAGTTGGGAACTGCTGATTGAGAGCTCAGTGTCTGTTATTCTAAAAGTGTATTAGTTCTGGTTTAAGCACTTGGGCTTCAGGCCAGTTATTTTACATTAAGAAGGTTTGTGGTCTGCACTCTTGTGGGAGGAGTGGCTGGACTCTGGCCTTCTGAGCTGGGAATTTCTGGTTAAAGGTTTATAGTGCCTGCATATTTGAACTGTTTCTTAATGAAATTGGTACACCTTGTTTGCTGTAGCATAGACTAGATACAGGCCTGCTGAATCTAGCTTTGTTTGTATGCTTGTTGTTTGTTTGCTTGTTATTTCCCTGGAATGCTAATTCCACCTAAAAGGCGGCTTTTCAGTGCTTCTGTGGATCCCTAGTGATATCTGCATTGCTTACTGTACTTATTTCCTTGTTTTACTTGAAAGAAAGTTACTGTTTGTCATTTTTGCATTTAAGTTACCTGTAACACAATGCACTTAAGTTACCTGGCACTTGCTCACTAAGCAATTATATAAGTCAGCACTAAAAAATTAAAAGCACTACACCCTCACAAACTCCCCTTGAGTACCTTGTTCCCCATTGGCCCGTGTTTTCAATTATAAAGGAATTCCCAATACTATTCTAGCATGTCCAAAGGTCATTTGTCAATCTCCTCTCTGGTCCAGCTGGTTAATCTGGGAATCTTGAGGCAATGTTACAACTGCCTCATGTACACAGACAACCCTCTCCTCCTCCCAACAAATTCCAACACATGTGAGAGATGCAACCATATAGCCAAACTGGAGGCTAAGCTCCCTCAACTCAGTACTGGCATAACCAGTCAGGAGGAGAAGGAAACCACACCACTACAATTCCAGTCTCACATAGACCTACCATGACAGCAAACCAAACGCATAATCACACAAAAACATACTCGGAAGCTCTAAATAAAGATCTGCCTATGCAGCAGAGACCTCCAAAGCAGACACCCAAGCAACTGCTACCCCAAAACAAAACACGTGCAACACATATCTCACAAAGCCAGTGTGCCGAACAGTCACAGCCCTTAAGGCTAAACAACACACCTGATACACTTGTAATAGGTGACTCTATCGTCAGGCACACTGACATCCCGCTCACCAGGCTGAACAAGGAGAAGGTCACTGTGAGCAGCCTGTCAGATGCTAGGATCCGCCACATAACACAAGCACTCAGGTCACTCCAAGGCAAGTACAAATATGACTCAGTCATTTTCCATGCTGGTGTGAATGACCTGAGACGTAACTCCCTGGACTACATGAAAAGAGACATAGAGGAGCTCTCTGAGCACGTAGCCCAGGCCGGTATGACCCTGACCTTGAGTAGCATCTTACCCTCACCAAGAATGATGCCACAATATTTAGACAAGATGATGAATTTCAACAATTGGCTTAAGTATTAGTGTCATTCAAAGGGGACCCAATGCCTGTCAGCCTGGGATGATATGCTCGACAAGCCACGATACTTCGCTAAGGATGGTTTGCACCTGTCACCCCTGGGCTTTCGGATATTGGCAAATGCTCTTGCTACCCCCATAGTGCCTTTTTTAGGCAAGGATCAAAAGACAAACCCACCTCCAAAGGTATCACATGGGATAAGAAACTAAGAGTAATGCTAATCAACGCCAGAAGTCTAAACCTCAAGATGCACGCACTCAAAACTCTTCTTAACATGAAGAACATCGATATCTGTGCAGTAACAGAAACCTGGTTCGGGGCTCCTGAGAGCACCCCAGCACTACCAGCTTATACCTCATACTATGCTTTTTGGCCCCAAAATCTGGACCGAACTACAAAAGGAGGGGGAGTATCAATATTCATCAAAGATACCCACACCTCCAGGTTGGTGGCACAGCACGAAGCATCAGGGACTATCCACGTGCAACTAACAGTGGGTAAAACTGCCTTCCAGTTTATAGCCTGCTACAGACCACCCTCCCAAACCCAGGAACCCCACTCGGCCTTCCTGAGAACACTGGAAAATATGAAGGTCTCTCCAAACACCATTATATTGGGCGACTTCAACTACCCAAACATAGACTGGGAGCATTACTCTAGCTCCAACACCCTAGCCCAAAGGTTCCTAGAATTCATAAACTCAAATACTATGGAACAACTTGTTACCACTCCCACAAGAGGAGAAAACAAACTGAACCTGATCATCACCAACATGACTCTATGCTCCAGACCAGAAGTGTATCCCTCACTGGTAAGATCAGACCATAAACTAATCTAACTGGATATTCACATCCCGACCCCACCACCTGCCCAGAAAACCACAGTGAAAAACTTCTCTAAAGCAAATTTCACACTCCGCAAAACCAAGGTGGAATCCTTCAACACCCCCGGGCCTGTGGAAAATAGGGCCCGGACCACAAAATCCTTTATAAATGCATTATATGAACACCTTCAGAAATGCATGGATCATGCAATCCCAAATAAAACCAAGACCCAATCCTCCAAAGGCAGACGTCCTGTCTGGTGGACCCCAGCCATAAACAAACTATACAATAGAAGGAGGAAGCTACTACATGATAGAGGAAAATCCCAAAAAGGGAAGGCATCTCTGGTCAGTATTAGCAAAAAACTACGGGCACTCATAAAATCGTCTAAGGCCAGCTTTGAGAGAAAAATTGCAAAGGACACTAAGGATAATCACAAGGCTTTCTTTAGTTATGTTAGAAACCTGGGTGGGAATTCCCAGATATGCTCAGAATTTGTCCAAAATGACAAAAAATACACCGAACCCACAGACATTGCCAACATCCTAGCTGACAGGTTCAGCACAAACTCCCCCCCTCCCCACCAAAAGGGCAAATATCTATCCCAGCAGAGTGCTGCCCCCCTGACATCTCAGATACTCAGGTAAGAGCCGCCCTCTCCAAAGCAAAAAACACAGCATCAATGGGACCAGGCGGTGTCCCGGGCTGTGTCCTACATGAACTCCAAGAAGAGCTAAACCCAAACATAAAACTACTGTTTAATCTCAGCCTTACTACAGGATATGTACCCAAAGAGTGGCGTACAACAACAGTGGTCCCTCTCCACAAAGGTGGTGCCTCAACGGACCCTGGAAACTATCGCCCCATAAGTCTGACTAGCTTGGTCTGCAAAGCTATGGAAAGGATCATCATGGACCTCATAAATAAAGATATTGGGGACCTACAGCCAATGGATCCTACCCAGATCAGCTTTGTTAAGGGCAGATCCTGCCTCTTAAACCTGGTCGACTTCTTTGAAACCATCACCAAGGCCATTGACGAAGGGAAGGAGGTTCACACAGCCTACCTGGACCTCGCAAAAGCCTTCAATACAATACCCCACTTGGGCATTATAGATAAGCTCATCAGCGTAAATATAAACCCCTATGTCACTAGATGGGTTGCAAACTGGCTCAAGGACAGAACCCACATGGTTAGAATTGCTGGAGCCATGTCAGACTCCAAACCAGTTACAAGTGGCATCCCACAAGGCTCAGTCCTGGGACCTCTCTTGTTCGGTATATATTTCTCGGAGGTACAGGCCAACACGGAAGGACTGTGGCTGACCAAGTTCGCAGATGACTGCAAACTGGGCACCATAATCGGCTCTCCAGCTGACACAAGCATCCTCCAAAAGGGCCTCATAGAAACAGACAACTGGTGCCAGAGCCATGGCCTCAAGCTAAACGCCAAAAAGTGTATAGTCATCCCTTTGGCAAAAACAAAGTGCCCACAAATTACCACATAGTTGGTAATCCATTAAGTACAGAAGAAGTAATTAGGGACCTGGGGACCCAAGTTGATAGCAATCTCTCATTTGACAACCACGTGGCCAAAGTGGTTAGAAAAACATTTTATATAGCCCACCTAATCATGAAGGGATTCACATCTAGATCAGGGGAGGTCATCGTGCCTCTTTACTCATCCCTCATCAGGCCCATAATTGAGTACAATGCCCCTTTTGGGATGTACCTTACCAAACACCTGCAGCAACTGGAAATACCCCAAAAGTACCTCACCAAGAGGATCAAAGGGCTCAAACAGATGACATATGCTGCCCGGTTAAAGAAACTCCAGCTCTATTCAGTGGCATACCTCCTGCTCAGAGGCGATCTGTGCCTGACGTATAAAGCCATGTCTAACCCAGAATTAAGGGACATGCTGCACCTCAAAAAATCCATATCCCATCAAGCTACGTGCTCGAGAGACTTGAACCTCAGCTCTGAAATAAATAGGACATGCTGGAGGGACAGATTCATAACCCAGAGGCTCCCTTCACTCTGGAATAAAATCCCAGTCCAGGTTAGGCAGAGTCCCTCATTGACTCTCTTGAAGAGGAATCTTGATGAGTGGATGGGAGATCTTAGGTTTACCCCGGGTATCACTTCTGTGTCACTGTTAGACAGAGGTACAGTATACTAACCTCAAAAAAGAGCATAGCAAAATTAATTTAAAATGGATGGTGAAAGCCAAACATACTCTGGCTAGGCTTATAAATGCCCTAGGGCAGATAGCTTAGTATGAACCTATGAACCTATATATATATGTGTGTGTGTGTGTGTGTGTGTGTGTGTGTGTGTGTGTGTGTGTGTGTGTGTGTGTGTGTGTGTGTGTGTGTGTGTGTGTGTGTGTGTGTGTGTGTGTGTGTGTGTGTGTGTGTGTGTGTCTGTGTGTGTGTCTGTGTGTGTGAGTGTCTGTATCTGTGTGTGTGTGTGGGTGTGGGTGTGCATACGTGGATCTGTGGATGTGTGTTTTGAACTGTGATAAGGATCTATTATGTAGAAAAAATAGTTAATTGAATTGTTTGTGTGGGGGATTTTTTTTTCCTGGTCATCGGCTCTAATTCCTTTTTCTGTACAGGATTTTTTGGACCTCAGCATAAGGGAGGTGTCAAATGGGCACTGCCCAGAGCACTAAGTTAGATAGCTACAGCTATGACTGTACCTTTATATAGTAGCATAGCAATTATACTGATTACTTGCCACTGCTTTAGTCATATATTCTGTTACACTGATTTATTAAACTCTGGTGACCCACTTCGTATAAAAACTACTAGCAGAAATTCCAGGAACTGTCATTATGATCATCAAAAGTAGGGGTCTACTACCTGCAAGTAAAAATGTTGGAGAGTACGTACTGACTTTGGGTTATGGCATCTAGGATCCCCCCCCCCCCATGCTGAGTGGTCAAAGAGTTACTGTATATAAGTGAAGGGGCACGTGCTGCAGCCCACTGAATTCAAGGATACAGAGAAGTCCCTGTAAATGCATTAAAAAAGGAATACCAACATCAGAATTAATTGCTGTTTTTCTGCACTATAAGTAAATCTGTAGATAAGTAGGTAAGTCTCAATTTAGTCAAATAATGTTGGATGGGGAGCTCGCAAAAAAACAGTGTGTATATATATATATATGGGTCCCTATCAGTTCGTCGAAATTTCAATTCACCTAACTGTCATTTCGTCTAAACTTCATTACATCAACAAGCATTTGCCCCCGTCCCCAATGTTGTGCGACCCTGGAGTTGATATATATAGTTAGGGGGGCTGTGGGGGGCACAGCCCCCCACCTAAAATGCTTGTCGATGTAATGAAGTTTAGACGAAATGACAGTTAGGTGAATTGAAATTTCGACGAACTGATAGGGACCCATATATATATATATATATATATATATATATATATATATATATATAGATAGATATATATATATATATATATATATATATATAGAGAGAGAGAGAGAGAGAGAGAGAAAGTCACAAGTGAAGTTCCCTTACATTCTCTGCTTGAAACTTTCCCGTTTGACATCTACTTTTCTGAATTAAAAGCCAGTACCAAATAGCTCTGGCTGACACAGCCCAGGAAGCTACCACATTGACAATACACCCCTATGAGTCAACCAAGTTATTCGGGATTTGGGAACATATGTGGATGGTGACCTAACTTTTGACCAAAATATGTCCATTGTTGCAAGAAAGTCCCTCTATATTGCACAGCTTCTAAATAAAGGGAGTGTGTCTGTGTCTAAGGATGTCATTGCCCCCCTTTACTCAGCCCTCATTAGGCCAGACATTGACTATAATGTCCCCCTTTGGCATGTGTCTGTCCAGACACATACAACTGGAATACCCACAGAGATACCTTACTAAAAGTATACTAGGCCTAAACAACATGTTTTACATGGACCAACTCATAGCCCTGTCACTATACTCAGTAGCTCACAGACTGTTAATAGGTGAACTGAGTCTAGCATGCAAGGTATCCTCTGACCGATTACTAACACCAAGAACTTTAAGAAATGTTTTAATTGTGTAATTGTTTTATCAGGCTGGCTAATTTATATCAGTTTATTTAAGTGTTTAAGCTGTGGAAATGCTATGTATTGTGAACATTCAGAAAAATGGTGGGCTTGAAAGCTTTGTATCCACATATTTTTACTTCAGCATTTTATTAAAGTTCTATAGTGTGACGTTTGGATTTGGGATCGTTTCTTGTGCACTCTGACCCATTACTGATGGATTTACTGCACATCAGCAAGTCAAATGACATCAGACATACTTGATCCAGGGATCTAAACCTCTTATGCAACATTAATAGATTGGTTTGGAGGGACAGAAATATCTTACATTGGATACTGCTGTTCTGGAACAGAATCCCCACTGACATAGAACAAAGTTCATCCCTGTCCATATTCAAACATAACATAGATCTAATGGAAAACAGAAAATGTATTCCAGGACTTCTCCCTGTGTTACTAATGGACAGAGGCAGCTTTTAAATGCTTTGCCCCAGGCATGGGCCCCCTCAAATTATTTATGGTATTTTATCTATGCTTGGAGAGGTATGGAGCTGTGAGTAATAAGCTTTTCAGAAAAAGGAAGGAAATTAAATTACTTTTCCTCTATTTCCTCTTTATCACTCTACAAAAAAGACTGAAACCTTTTCTAAAAACACACTGGTCATGCCACTGTACTAAACCTGCCTAAACCTGTCCTCTACCCAAATTATGCTCTGTCTCCCCTTTTTCTTTTAATTAAGTATTCTGTCATTTCCTTTTTAACAATATATGGCCTCTGTGCTCTGTATCTGATTAATTTCCTTCTCTCTCTCACTTATTTGAAAAACATTTTTTTATTAAAAACATTTTATTATTAATTTTTCTTTGCAACTAATTATTACTACTACTGATTATTAAGCAGCCTCTTTCATTGTGTAATGTACTGTATATGGCATCAGACTGTATACCTCCTGTTTTTTTTTTCTTTACCATTAAGTGATGTACTTTACCTGTACAATGAATTAGATTGTATGCCTCCTTTCTGCATTATGGAATGTACCTCCATGTCATTTTTGAAACTCCAGTTTTCATTGTATTTGATAGCTCTTCTTCAAATGATTTCCTATTAACCAGATTTGTCAGTGTATATATTACTATAATTTCATTTTTTATATTTCTTTATAATTTTTTATGTTAACAGTTTGTCATGGAGCTTATCTCCCCGGGCCTCTACTGAAAATGGACATATATCCAGTTAGACTAGCCCGGTCAACAAATGTAAAATAAATAAAATAAATAATTATTTAAATTCTACTTAAATATTTAACTGCACTTGTGTCCTGTTTGGTGACAATAATT
Source organism: Protopterus annectens (assembly GCF_019279795.1). NCBI lineage: Eukaryota > Metazoa > Chordata > Ceratodontiformes > Protopteridae > Protopterus > Protopterus annectens. The sequence goes on from NC_056733.1 coordinate 1,685,158,855, forward strand.
TGTGCTTTTCTGGTCTGTCCATAGGATTGCAATTTTCAGTTTGTTCTGGGACTTTAGTTATTCTGCTCTTCTATTTCCACAAGTAGAACTACTTGTAAAGGCTATCTGTTTGCATTATAAATCTTGCTATGCCAAAGTCTTGTAGTTTCATTCACAGTTGTGGTAGAACTGCATATTTCTAGTACCAGATCAGTGCCTTAGTCATTCATTACTGTATTTTTTCCTGAAAACAGTTTATATCCCCTACTTAGAGGCAATCTCTGCTTGACTTACAAAGTCATGTCTGACCCAGCTCTGTTAGAAATGCTACATCTAAAGAAATCCCAATCCCTCCACACCACACACTCCAGAGACCTCAATCTCATTACCAGAATCAACAAAACATGCTGGAAGGATAGGTTAATAACCCAGAGACTGCCCATGCACTGGAATAGACTTCCCATACATGTCAAGCAGAGCACTTCACTTGCCCTTTTCAAGACAAACCTTGATGAGTGAATGGGAAATAGAAAATTCACCCCGGGGATCACTCCAGTGGCTTTACTCTACAGATGCACTGGGAAATAAGGTCAGATGGCACGATGCCAGGGTAATCCTACAAGCTAGGCTTGTAAAGGCTCCAGGGTCATTAGCCTAGTACACACCTATGAACCTATGATACATTTTTGTATAGTCCTGTGCCTTAAACTGCAGTAAAAGTTCAATAGTGAAAGAAATGTCTGTGCTCCAATTTGTGCTTCAGTGCTTTTATATTCTGCTTATCATTTTCCTGCTTGCATTCTCTTTCTGCCCCATCCCCCACTAACACATTCAGCTACAGTTTCTGAAAGAGCTCCAAGATTGCCTTTATTTGATTGCCAGCCTCTGTAGCTAGCCTGCTTGGTCCTTGAAACAAATTTCCCAACTGTCCCAGTCTTCTGCTGTTGTTGTTTTACAAGACTGTGTCTCTGCCCTGCACCATTTATGATTATCTGATATCCAAAGTCCTTCCTTCCTCTTTTTCTTTGTTGTCGACTGTTATGTGAGCTATGTATTTGCACTTCCCACTCATTGTTTTCCATAGATATATACTGATTCTCATTCCAGCAAACCAGAATTGTTCTTGAGTGGAGTTCAAAATGGCCGCTGTTCTGTGAGCACTGCTATCATCTAGGTCTCTGATATACCCTGGATTAAAACAAACCCAGAAGGCAATGCAGAATTAATAATACAGAAATAACTGTAGATATTTTCTGCTAATATCATCCAGCAAACAAAAGAGGAAGAAAAAGTGACAGATTCAGCTCAGAAACAGCAGGATTAACTAAGATTTCTGAATAACAGCTTAAGCCATGTGCTAATAAGGCCCTGCATCTGACTGCATAGGTTCATAGGTTCATAGGTTTATACTAGGCTATCTGCCCTAAGGCATTTATAAGCCTAGCCCAAATTTTTGTGGCTTACGCCACCCCTTATATGAAAAAATACTGTGCCCGTTAGTTTGTTGTGCCTCTGTCCAGCAGTGACACAGAGATGATTCCCGGGTTAAACCTACGATCTCCCATCCACAGGTCTAGATTTCTCTTGAACAGAGTCAGCGAGGTGCTCTGCCTCACATGGACCGGGATTTTATTCCACAGCATAGGGAGTCTCTGAGTGATAAATCTATCCCTCCAGCACGTCCTATTTATATCCGTGCTAAGGTTTAAGTCGCTTGCTCTAGTGGTTTTGGTGGATTTGGATTTTTTGAGGTGGAGCATGTCCATTAATTCCGGGTTGGACATGGCCTTGTATGTCAGGCACATGTCACCTCTGAGCAGATTGTATGCGACTGAATAGAACTGGAGTTTCTTCAAGTCTGGCAGCATATGACAGATTTTGGAGTCCCTTTATCCTTTTGGTGAGGAACTTTTGGGGTCTCTCCAATTGCTGCAGATGTCGGGTGAGATACATCCCGAATGGGGCATTGTACTCGATCATTGGTCTGATAAGTGAAGAGTACAGGGGAACAATGACCTCACTAGATCTAGATGTGAATCCCTTCATGATCAGGTGGGCAATGTAGAAGGTCTTTCTAACCACTTTAGCAACGTGAGTGTCAAAAGAAAGGCCACTGTCAACCTGGGTCCCCAGGTCCCTGATAACCTCTTCTGTGCTTAGTGGATTGCCACCTATATGGTAGCTTGGGGTTACCTTGTTTTTCCCGAAGGGTATGACTATACATTTTTGGCGTTTAACTTCAGGCCATGGCTCTGGCACCAGCTATCTGTTTCCGTGAGTCCCTTCTGAAGGATATCCGTGTCCGATGCACTTTCCACTATGGCGCCAGTTTGCAGTCGCCTGCAAACTTTGTCAGCCAAAGTCCTCCCATGTTGGCCTGTACTTCTGAGAAGTAGATGCCAAACAATAGGGGGCCAAGGACCGAGCCTTGTGGGACACCACTTGTGACCGGCTTGGAGTCTGACATAGCGCCAGCAACTCTAACCCTGTGGGTTCTGTCCTTAAGCCAGTTTGCAACCCATCTTGTGACATATGGGTTTACATTTAAGCTGGTAAGTTTTTCTACAATACCCGAGTGGGGTATTGTGTTGAAAGCCTTTGCAAGGTCAAGGTAGGCTGTATGCACTGCCTTTCCCTCATCAATGGCCTTGGTGACTGTTTCGAAGAAGTCGACCAAGTTCAAAAGGCATGATCTTCCCTTGACAAAGCCAAACTGGGTCGGGTCCAATGTCTGCAAGTCCCCTATATCTTTGTTTAGGAGCTCCATTATGATCCTCTCCATAGCTTTGCAGACTAGACTTGTTAAGCTTATGGGGCGGTAATTACCAGGGTCCGTAGAGGCGCCGCCTTTGTGGAGTGGGACCACAGTTGCCGTACGCCACTCCTTGGGCACGTATCCTGTGGTAAGGCTGAGATTAAACAGCTGCCTTATGTGCGGGTTTAATTCCTCATTTAGCTCATGTAGCCTACAGCCGGGGACACCATCCAGTCCCATTGATGCTGTGTTTTTAGCTTTAGAGAGAGCAGCTTTCACCTGCGCATTTGAGATGTCCGGGAGGCTACACTCAGCTGGGATAGTTATCTCTTCTTTAGGGGGGAGAGGGGGGTGAAGTTTGCACTGAACCTGTCTGCCAGTATGTTGGCAATGTCTGTGGGTTCAGTGATTTTTGTATCATTTTGGACTAATTCTGAGCATATCTGGGAGTTTCCACCCAGGTTCCTAACATAGCTGAAAAAGGCCTTATGATTGTCCTTTGAATCCATGGCAATTTTTCTCTCAAAATTGGCCTTAGTTGATTTTATGAGTGCTCGTATTTTTTTACTAATAATGATCAGCGGTGACTTCCCTTTTATGGATTTTGTTCTATCATGTAATAGCTTTCTCCTCTTATTGTAAAGTTTGTTAATGGCTGGGGTCCACCAGACTGGACGTTTGCCCTTTGTGGAAAGAGTCTTGGTTTTATTTGGGATTGCCTGATCCATGCAGTCCTGGAGGTGTTCATAGAAGGCATTTGTAAGGGCTTCCGCAGCTTGGGTTGTGGTTTCCACTAGCTCAGGGGCCTTGAAGGATACCACACCAGTCTTGAGTAGTGTGAAGTTTGCTTTAGAGAAGTTCTTCACTATGGCCTTTTTTGTTGGGGGTGGGGGCGGAATGTGGATTTCCAGTGAGATTAGTTTATGATCAGATCTCACCAATGAGGGATATACTTCCAGTGTGGAGCATTTTGTCCCCATGTTTGTGACAATGAGATCTAGTATATTTCCTCCTCTCGTGGGAACAGTGACTAGCTGTTCCATGGCATTTGAATTTATGAACTCCAGGAACCGTTGTGCGAGAAAGTTGGGGCTTGAGTAATGTTCCCAGTCTATATTCAGGTAGTTGAAGTCACCCAATATGATGGTGTTTGGAGATACATTTATACCCTCCAGTGTCTTCAGGAAGGCTGTGTGGGGTTCCTGAGTTTGAGAGGGTGGCCTGTAGCATGCTACAATTTGTAGAGCAGTTTTGCCTATGGTTATTTGCACCTGGATGGTTTCCGAAGCTTCGTGCATTGCCACCAACCTGGAGGTGTGGGTATCCTTTATGAATATGGATACACCCCCTCCTTTTGTGGTGTGGTCCGGGTTTTGGGGCCGGAACGCATGATATGAGGTAAAACCTAATAGTGCCGGGTGCTCTCAGGAGCCTTGAACCAGGTTTCAGTTACAGCACAGACATCGATGTTCTCCATACTGAGAAGGGCCTCGAGTGCATGTATTTTGAGATTTAGACTTCTGGCATTTAGCAGCATTACCCTCAGTTTCTTCCCATTTTTGTTTTCTAGGGTGGTAGGTTTAGAATTTGAGCCTTGCCTAAAAAAGGCACTATGGGGGTGGCAAGAGCCTTAGCCAATATCCGAATCCCAGGGTGACAGGTGCAAGCCGTCCCTTATAAGCAGCGTGGCTTGTCAAGCATGTCATCCCAGGCAGACAGACACTGGATCCCCTTTGAATGACACCAGACATTAAGCCAATTGTTAAAGCTGATCATCTTGTCTCTATATTGTGGCATCATTCTTGGTGAAGGAAGGATACTGCTCAGGGTTAGGGTCATACCTGCCTGGGCTACATAATCAGAGAGCTCCTCTATGTCTCTTTTCATGTAGTCCAGGGAGGTACATCTCAGGTCGTTCACACCAGCATGGACAATGACTGTGTCATATTTGTACTTGCCGTGGAGTGACCCGAGTGCTTGTGTTATGTGGCGGATTCTAGCCCCGGATAGCCAGCTTAGTGTGAGCCTCTCGTTGTTCAGCCTGGTGAGTGGGACGCCAGTGTGTCTGACTATGGAGTCACCTATGACAAGTATGTTTGGTGTTGTATTTGGCCTTAAGGGCTGTGACTGCTTTGCACACTGCTTTTGTGGTTTATGTGTTGCTTGTGGGGTGTCTTGAGGTAGCAGTTGTTTGGGTGTCTGCTTTGGAGGCCTCTGCTGTTTAGGTAAATTTTACTCAGAGCCTCCGAGTATGTCTTTGTGTGTTTATGTGTTTGATTCAGTGGAGTGGTAGCATTATGTGAGGCTGGTTTTGTGGTGTGTGTAGTTGCCTTCTCCTCCTGTCTGGTCTTGCCAGTCCTGAGTTGAGAGAGCTCAGCCTCCAGTTTGGCTAAATAGCTGCATCTCTCAAGTATTTGTGTTATGTGGGAGGAGGAGAGGGTTGTCTGTGTACATGAGGCAGTTATAACATTGCCTCAAGATTCCCAGATTCACCAGCTGGACAGGAGATTGACAACTGACCTTTGGACATGCTAGAATAATATTGGGAAATCCTTAATTGAAAACAAGGGCCAGTGGGGAGTGAGGGTGTAGTGCTTTTAATTTTTAGTGCTGACTTATATAATTGCTTTAGTGAGCAAGTGCCAGGTAACTTGAGTGCAATGTGTTGCAAGTAACTAAATGCAAAAACGACAAACAGTAACTTTCTTTCAAGTGAAACAAGGAAATAAGTACAGTAAGCAATGCAGATATCACTAGTGATCCACAGAAGCGCTGAGAAGTTGCGTATTAGGTGGAATTAGCTTCCATGGAAATAACAAGCAAACAAACAACAAGCATATAAACAAAGCTAGATTCAGCAGGCCTGGATCTAGTCTATGCTAGAGCAAACAAGGTGTACCAATTTCAGTAATATACAGTTCAAATATTCAGGCACTATAAACCTTTAACCAGAAATTCCCAGCTCAGAAGGGCAGAGTCCAGCCTCTTCTCCCACAAGAGTGCAGACCACGAACCTTCTTAATGTAAAATAACTGGCCTGAAGCCCAAGTGCCTAAACCAGAACTAATACACTTGGACACTGGGCTCTCAATCAGCAGTTCCCAACTTAGAAGGATGAAAGCTACCTGTCCTGCCACCACAGTGCTTGCCACAAACCTTCCTAATGTAAAACAACTGGTCTGAAGCCCAAGTGCTTAATCCAAAAAACTTGAATGATAGCTACACTTTAATCAAGTTACAACCAAGCAGTAATAAATACCATTGAATACTTTAGAGAATGTCTGGATTAGTGCTCAAGTTACACAAACAAAGCTAGATCCAGCAGGCCCGAATCCAGTCTATGCCACAGCAAACAAGGTGCACCAACTTCAGTAAGAAACAGTTCAGATATGCATGCACTATAAGCCTTTAACCAGAAATTCCCAGCACAGAAGGGCAGAGTCCAGCCTCTCCTCCCACAAGAGTGCAGACCACGAACCCTCTTAATGTAAAATAACTGGCTTGAAAGCCCAAGTGCTTAAACCAGAATTAATACACTTTTAGAATAACAGACACTGAGCCCTCAATCAGCAGTTCTCAAACTAGAAGGATGTAAGCTACCTGTTCTGCCACAACAGTGCAGACCACAAACCCTCTCAGTGCAAAACAACTAACTGGTCCGAAGCCCAAGTGTTTAAACCAAAAGGCTTAGAATGAGTTACACCAAGCAGTAATAAATACAATTGAGTATTTTTAAGATGATGCAAAAGTAAAAAGAAGTAGGTAGAAACACAAGTACAGTAAAAGCAGATGACATTTTTTTTTTTTTTTCTGAACAAGTGCTGAGATCAAATAAACAGATTTGAGTACTGAAACTAGAAAACTGGCTAGTTATAAGAAAAAAAAACAAGCTAGAAGGCTTCCCTCAAACACAGAAGGGCTTGGGGGCTCAGAAGCCTACAAATAGTCTATACCACTTAACAAGAAAGGCAGGAAATAAGCTTAATTTTTTTTTTATTTCCCAGATGCTCTCTTTGTACACAGTAGGAGTGCCTGAAATCAGAATATGATCTCACTGCACTCAGTTGAGTGAGCTAATGAGATGGGCCCAGAGGCAGGCTGAGGGGCGGGCAGTTTCAATGCCACTAAGATTAACACCAAAACAAAAACAGGGCAGGTGGGTGGGAATAACTGAAGAGCAGAATAACTTCAGTTAAATATTCCTTCAACACTCCTTCATACACAGTTTAAATCAAATTAAATACTGTATTTTTTTAAAAAAAAAGTGCAGATAAAGGTACTTAAATTCTCTTATATGTCCAGTTGAATATAACCAAGTTCTTAGCTGGCCAAGCTGAGGTTTTAAAGCAGGAATTATTTCACATGCACCAGTTAAATAAGATGTCAAAAGAGGAAAATAATATGGAAACAACAATAACTAAGCAAATTCTCAGTACTAGCCTCAGCTGAGAAAGACACAACTTCAAAAAGAAAAAAGACAACTAAACAAACTGACAGCTCTAAAACTACAAATAAATCCAAGTCAGACCAGCCAGCTAATCTGGAAGACATAAAATCTGCCTTATTACCTATCCAGCAAGCAATAAAGGACTTATCATTACAATTTCAAACCTTTGGTGACTCATTCAGCCAAATAATATCCAAAATAATAGAAAATGAAATAAAAATAGACTCTATTTCTCAAAGATCTGATGCCCATGTCAAAGAAATACAAAACTTACAAGCAAAAATAACAGACCTGGAAGCAAGATCTCGAAGGAACAATATCATCATCAGAGGAATTGTTAAATAAATTTGTTAGAATCAGACTGTAAAAATCATTGAGTATTCAAAAACAATGTCAATCAATAACAAACAATAATGCAGGAGAACTCAGATATCTTATTCTCTAATGTACATTAGGAGGCAAAAAACCATACACAAACTTGTACAGAATTTTGTCTAGTTTATTCACAGAGGACACCATTTTTATACATGTCATTATCAGTTTTGCCCACCTCACTGGCGTGGTCAGTGACAGGGTCTTTACATCATAGTAACTTATGGAAAAGTGCTAAGGTTGTGTTTTTCAAAAAGTCTTTTTCCATGAGAATGTTACAGCCTTGCAAGCACCTGGTCAGTCACGATGACCTCCTGAGGATGTAGCCAATTCAAGGCTCTTAGATTAGTTCGAATACAATAGATGTATGTCTTCTTTAATGCCTCTCTTTGTCTTTCTTGTTCACCAGCTGGGCACTATCTCTGATAGTGCGCACAAGGCTATTCTTCTGGTGGAAGCAGGCAGAAGATACACATGCGAACAGATTTATTATTTTCTAACTTTGCAAAATAATCTTTACTTGAAAGACATGAGCCAGGCTGTGCTTGAACGCTGCCAAGGCCAAATTTCTGATTACACTGCAGCTTGTGCTTCAAGCAATAATATGCAGGTTTATTTCTACTATTATTCTAGTAAGACAGAATTAAATGCATTACATAAACTTTGTTCTCTATTATGGATTTAAGTACATTTATTCCTAACTAAAGCACACATTTCTCTATATATTTGACCACACAACTTATATGTGTTTGAATGTTTGAATACACATTTTCCCAAGCAGCATATATTGTAAATATATTTTCTAAGCAGCATACATTGTAAATATATTTTCTAAGCAGCATGTATAGATTTTTCTAACATTCTCCTCCTGTTAATGCATTTTATTCTATTTGAAACATAAACAGTATCATTTCATTCCTTAGCCTTTTCCTTTCAAGGACTTTCAGCTAAGTTAGTCATTGGTTTTATATTTCAGAAAAGCATCATTTGAAATTAATCTTTCAATTTCAACACTTTGGTAAAAGTTTCAGTAGCAGATATTTTAACAAATTTTTGATTAATTTTTTCATGCAGGGAATTTCACAGTAAACACATGTTCCTATTAGGAGTATACCCACACAAATAGCAATTAAATGTTTAATAGGATGGAACCCCCCCCCCCCCAAACAGATTCTGGCAAAAGTCCGAGAGTGGGTTTGGGCCTGGTTTTAGTCATTGCTGATACTTGCTGAATTACCTCTAAGTGGTCATTGATTTCATGTTGGTTGTCTGGAATGTACGCACAGCATTCTTCTTCGTGTACCACCTCTTGCCGCTAGGGTGAAGTAAAGAGCCATTCGATTTTGTAGCACAACAGTTTTTATTGCATTCAGTTCATTAGTCACCAATTCTAGGGTGGAAAAAGTTGCATTGTTCATGACTTTTTGACAGCTTCCTCAGCTCCCAGATCGATTTGACCGCTCCATAGGCTGGTGGTATTCCTGCCCTGGATATAACACTGTTGCCCAAGTTCATATGAGTCAATTTACTTTTGTCTTTCACTGAATTATGGCCTTTTCAACCAGCTTCGATTTTACCAACTGGATTCGCAGGTTTTTTCCACTGGACCTTCAGATTCTCGAGCTGTTTTCCTTACGTTTCGTATCTTACCCAAAGGTAATTCTGCAGTATGTCTTATTGCTGAAACCAGATAACCCAAAAAACAACTGCCGGACCAATTCTCAGGTAACCATTTATATGCCTTTTTCCCACAAATAAAATCATTACTTTGGTACTGATACGTGTTATCCCTGCATGAAACATTTTTCTATTCTTAATAGACAATTGCTTAGTTAAGACTGGATTGTCACATACTGCATTTAATGTAGTTTTCATTGAACTCAGATATGAATCAAGGTTAGTATTACAAACAGTACCCCACTTTTGACTTTAATGTAACATTTATAAGACATTGTTATATTACCATTACTCCAGCCCACCTGGAGGGTATTACTTTGTAGAAACATACAACTCCTTTTTGTGTGAACAGGTAAAAATAAAGCAATTTTGTCCTGTGATCTCACAGTTTCTGTATAAAAAAACTTTCCAAAGTCTCATTTTATCCCCAGAGGGACAGAGGACGTTAAAGTCTATTATATGTTGTTGGTATAGCTGTACAAACTCAGCAATTTGAAATGTGCATAGTTTCTGTATACACTTGCTTCATGGCCAGGTACGTGTTAAAATTTGGATGCCAGTCTATAAACAGTTCATCACGTCTTCTCACTTTCACTTGTGTGGTTGAGTGCAGGGAAAAACCACAATAAGAGAAAAATTGTCACACTTATAGTTAACAAATACACAGTTAAAATAATTATGCAATAGTTCTTGGGTTGCTCTGATTTTTTGTTTTCTTTACTCTTGGCCATTTTGCCCTTGTGTATCAGTCACAAAGTTTTTATTCAGCTGAAAGTTCTTTTGTCTGAAAAAGAGTTAAACTGCAAAACAGATTTATTTATAAGCAGTTTCTTTATATAATTAGCTAGTGAACTGACAGCCTCCAGCTCTGCAGGCATGAGAGCTTTTTACTGAGGCACATAATATGCCCTTACAAATACTACTTTAAAGGGGATCAAACCCTTTACATTTGTTACTGTTTTCATGCTCAGCAATGCTAGAGGTAAACAGCAAATCCAATTCTTTTGAGTCTCACTCATTAACTTTCTTAACTTGTTTTTTAAAATCCCATTGTACCTCTCCACCAGTCCTGCTGACTGTGGGTGGTAAGCACAGTGATTCCTTAAGGAAATCCCAAAAAAATCTCCCAAGCTGTTGAATTGTCTGATTGACAAAATGTGTCCCATTGCCACTATAGATTCTTTCCGGTATGCCAAATCTAGGAATTATTTCCTTTACTAGGGCCTTTGCCACTGTTGCTGCATTCGGATTCCTGGTTGGAAAAGCTTCTACCCATTTTGAAAACATATCTATGATCACTAAACAGTATTTCTTTCCTTCACATTTATTCAACTCTATGAAGTCCATACAAATAGTATGGAATGGATATGGTGGTGTAGGAAACTCCTTGCTTGTTTTAAATGCTCCTTGTGCATGGTGCTTGTTACAAGTATGACAAGCTGCACAAAATTTTATTGTATAATTTATGTATCCATATGTTTGGAATATTTTATTTACTAACTGTACCATCCCCCCCTGTTGAGACATGGCTCTGCCCATGGCTCAACAAAGCTGCATATCTAAATAAATTAGACGGTAATATTGTTGTTTTTTTTTTTTCCCTTTGGAAATGTACAGTCCATTCTCAAAAATTGCACCTTGTTTTACCCAGTTTTGTTTTTCTGCTGTTGTAGTAAGCATTTGCATTGTTTTTAACATGTCTAAATTTAAAATCTCAAAGGGCTGTAATTTTTCATTAAAAAAATAAAGTTTCTGAGTCTGAGGCTGCTTGCTTTGCAGCTGCATCAGCTCGTGCATTACCTTTTGAAATCTTATCCTGTTGTTTTGTATGAGCTACACATTTACAAATAGCTACTTTGGTAGGCAACTGAATAGATTCTGATAGCTCGAAAATAAATTGCGCATCATTTATAGGTTTTTCACTGGGTGTAATCATCCCTTTACTTTCCTTATTATTGTGCAAACACATGCACTGTAGAAAAGCATACTGATTATCAGTATATATGTTTACTTTTTTGCCTTTTACTAAAATACATGCTCCTGTCAAAATTACCAGTTCTGCTGCTTGAGCATACAAGTTGTGTGGCAAAGTTTGTGCTTCTAAATTTTTAGTGTCTGTAACTACTGCATACCCCACCAGATTTTTCCTGTAGGACCCCTTCTGCATGAGCCATCCACGTAATATGTCACCTCAGCATTATCCAAGGGCATATCTGTAAGATCTTGTCTAGGTAAAGCTAACTGTTTATATGAGGTTGACTCAGCAGTATGGTCATACATGAAAGATGTCTAGCAGGAGAAAGGTATGCAACTTTTCTTGTGGCAGAATTATTGCAACTGCATGAGGCATTCTCAATGTGAGAGGGTGGAATAACACCACTGAGGCTGAAGCCTGTACTGCCATTGCTGCTGCAACTACTGCTTGTACACAGTGAGGCAAAGATTGCACCACTGGGTCTAACTGTGATGAATAGTAAGCTATGGGGCATTGCTTATCCCCATGTTGTTGCTTTAATACTGATGTCATGTACCATTGCTTACAATCTATGGTCTAAAAAAAAACGTTTGTGATAACTTGGAAGTCTTAAAACTAACGAAGAAGCTATTAACTGCTTCAACCTGCAGAAAGCCATTTCTGCTTTTGTTTTCCATTGTAAAATAATTTGGTACCCAGTTCCAACAAAAATTAGTTGTACCTAAGAAAAGACATCATCTCTTTTTTAGTTGTTGGTTTGGGTGCTTGCAAAATTGCTGTTTTTTTTCTTCTTTTCTCTTTCCCACTATCTAGTATTTTACCTTTATTGAATATCACATATTCCAGGTATCTAACCTGTGTTTTTTTCCCAAAGTTTGTAACTTACTCTTGTTTACTTTGTGTCCTTGTATTAAAAATTTAACAATGCTACTGTATTCACCCTGCACTGCTGCTGGGTGCTGCTAGCAAGATGTCATTTACATAAAGTAAAATTTGACTACTTTCTGGTGGGGTAGACCCTGCCAGGTTGCTAGCCATTTTTTGTGCAAATATTATTGGGCTCTCACAATATCCCTGTGGTAGTCGAGTATATGTATACCTTTTACCCTGAAATGTAAATGCAAACCAATATTGACTATCAGGATGTATAGGTATTGAAAAGAAAGCATTGCTTATATCTACCACAGTAAAATACTTCTGTTGTGGCTTTAAATCATTTAACAAGGTATGTGGGTCTGGCACCGTGGGTGCTTTAGGTATTACTGCATTATTTACAGCTTATAAATCTTGTACCATCTGCCATTCCCGTTTGCTTTTTTTAACAGGAAATAGGGGTGTATCACATGGTGAATCAGGAGATTCTACCAGTACTCCTTTTTTGAGTAATGCTGCTTATTATAGGCTTAATTTTTACTTTTGCATTCTTTTCCAAAATGTATTGTTTTTTCTGTGGTCTAAAAGCTGACTTTGGGGTAATTGTAACTGGTCCTGCTGCTTGAATAAGCCCTACATTTAACTTGCCTGTTGACCACAGAGTTGTTGGAATTTTACACAAGGCCTCCTCATTTTCTTTTAATAAAATGCTAATCAGCTGTCCTTATTAGATTGCAAGTGTACAGCTGTATGTGTCTGTGTCAACCAATTCAGTTTTGTTTTATATCCCTTGTCCTGACATTTTTAAATCAGTCTGTTTTCCCATTTTGTTACCTTTTTCTAAGTCTGCCCATTTAACACTTTTGTTTTTGTCAAGCTGACATGTGGCAGTCTATTGGACTTATACAATCTCATGAACTCCTGAGGTAATGAACAGCTTACTACACTGTTTCCCTCAGTATCCCAGCATAAAGTTTGTAATATTAATTTGTCAGCAGGATTTTTACTTATATTTCTTATTAGGTCCTGGTGTGCTACAGTAGTATGGAGTACAATGTAACAAGTGCTGCTGATCAGTGTCAAGGGAGGGTACCTTACTGATGGCTACGTTTATCAGTTCTTTGGTTACTGCCCTGGACCAATCATAACTAGGTCCTGGCTGTACCAATAATAGGCTTCACCCTCTGATCACACCACAAGAGCATTCATTTGTCTTTGTGCTTCCATACCCTGCATGGTAGGAACTACTGCTATGCCAAATATCTGCACAAGGTCTTTTCCCAGTAAGTTTACTGGATATTTAGCAGAAACTACAATTTTACTTTTCTGAGTCATACCTGAAACAGGGTCAGTTATTGCTATATTATGGGAAAGTGGTTCCCTGTATAGCTGTCCATTTGCTGCTTTTACTAATATATAATCAGGTGATTTAGAATGTTTTGGTAACTTGAAGGGGTGTATCAAAGTCCGTGACGCTCCTGAGTCACACAGGAATTTGACCTTTCTTCCTCCACCAGAAGTGTTACTTCTGGTTTTGTATTTGCTAGGTAGAGCTCCAGGCTCAACAATGCTAAATCTAAAATTTTATTTTCATTTTATTCTCTACATCTGTTTGTACTTCCTCTATTCCTCTACTACATTCACATTTTCTTTTGTTTATTAACCTTTCCTGATGATTTTGGTTATTATCACTATCATATAGTCAGTCCACATCTCCTTTATCTTCTGTCATTGCTTTCTTATTTTGTTTATAGTCCCTAGCTAGATGCCCTTTTACCTGACTGTAATACAAATACTTCAGCTCCGTCTTCAGCAGTGAAGACTTGTGCCTTTTTTTCTTTTTACTATTAAGGTGTCTTTCAGTACGTCTAGCATACTCAAGTAAGGCTTGCAGCCTGCTTGTTCAGTGATTTATCATATGCCTTGTAATAAAACTACTAACAGAGGCAATGCAACCTTTTAAAAATGTATTTTTTTAATTGTTGTTTTAAGCATTTTAATAATCTAGCATAATATCCATCTACTGTCTCATTTTCCTGTTGTATGCATTAATTAATGCAAGTCCAGTCTGCTCTAAGTTTTCATTTTTCAGAGATTCTGTCTGTTAGACCTTTCACTCTGTTGTCTAAAAATGTTTCAGAATTTTTTAAGCTTCTGTTTTTTTTTTACAATTTGCTTCCTCAATCCACCTATGTGCTTGAGGTATGCCTAGTTGGTGCTGTTTTTCTTTTGCCTGACGCCCTGCATCAGATTAAAGCTTGTTTAAGGAGTTTAACTAGTGAGAGTTTATCTAGTTTACTATCAAATTTATAGTTGTTAACACATTTTGCAAAATATCTCACATTATCTGCTTACTGCAATTGCATATGCTTTACATTATCCGTTAGGGGCGGATCTCGTGATCTCTTAGTGCACTGATTTCCCATGTCTTAAAAAGACTGTTACGTAACCCTTCTCTTGTACCACATGGTATCTTATTTCCCCATATCCACAGTAGTGTCTAGAATGACTGTTTACTTTGCTTTGTTATTCCTGATCTATGACTCAAGATACAATACTTGACTCTCTCTCCCTGCTATCACAAACCTTAGCAATAGCACAGTGTAACCTGGTCCCTGATCTAAAACAAAGACAAAGAGGGAAATTCTTCTTACCTGAGCCTCCTGCTCTTACTGTTTTTCCTTGGGGCACAGTCTTCCGCTTTTCAGCCACAGATCAGAAAGTGGACAGCCTCTTTACACACAACAATTCAGTCGGAGGTCTTTTCACTTTAAGAAGAACCATTCTTTTCGCAGCTTCTCCTGCAGATTTATTAGCACTCATGCACTCTGTGACCTGCAGCTTACCAAGGGAATTCGCACGATTAGGACCAAAATGTTAAATAAATTTGTTAGAATCAGACTGTAAAATCATTGAGTATTCAAAACAATGTCAATCAATAACAAACAATAATGCAGGAGAACTCAGATATCTTATTCTCTAATGTACATTAGGAGGCAAAAAACCATACACAAACTTGTACAGAATTTTGTCTAGTTTATTCACAGAGGACACCATTTTTATACATGTCATTATCAGTTTTGCCCACCTCACTGGCGTGGTCAGTGACAGGGTCTTTACATCATAGTAACTTATGGAAAAGTGCTAAGGTTGTGTTTTTCAAAAAGTCTTTTTCCCATGAGAATGTTACAGCCTTGCAAGCACCTGGTCAGTCACGATGACCTCCTGAGGATGTAGCCAATTCAAGGCTCTTAGATTAGTTCAATACAATAGATGTATGTCTTCTTTAATGCCTCTCTTTGTCTTTCTTGTTCACCAGCTGGGCACTATCTCTGATAGTGCGCACAAGGCTATTCTTCTGGTGGAAGCAGGCAGAAGATACACATGCGAACAGATTTATTATTTTCTAACTTTGCAAAATAATCTTTACTTGAAAGACATGAGCCAGGCTGTGCTTGAACGCTGCCAAGGCCAAATTTCTGATTACACTGCAGCTTGTGCTTCAAGCAATAATATGCAGGTTTATTTCTACTATTATTCTAGTAAGACAGAATTAAATGCATTACATAAACTTTGTTCTCTATTATGGATTTAAGTACATTTATTCCTAACTAAAGCACACATTTCTCTATATATTTGACCACACAACTTATATGTGTTTGAATGTTTGAATACACATTTTCCCAAGCAGCATATATTGTAAATATATTTTCTAAGCAGCATACATTGTAAATATATTTTCTAAGCAGCATGTATAGATTTTTCTAACAGGAATACCTGAAACTGTACTTCATAACAATCTAATACCAACAATCAAGGAAATAATAAATTCCCTGCTAGACGAACCTGAAGAAATGCAGCAAATAATAATAGAGAGAGCCCACAGAGCCCTGAGGGAAATGCAAACACCACTGAAACCAAGACCTGTCTATATTAAAATATTAAACTACCAAGATGTAAATAAAATCATACTGGCAGCAAAGAAAAGAGGCACACTCACCTGGAATAATAATAAAATCTCCTTTGCTCAAGACCTTCCAATACAAATAAGACAAGCAAGACAACTAATATCTCCATGCTGCAGATTCCTAATAGAAAAAAAAATCAAATTCCAGATGAAATATCCAAATCAGTTAATCTTCTACATCAAAGAGGTTAAATACATGGTCACTAACCCCAAAGAGGCAAAAGAGACATTCCTGGCCGTTTTCAAGCAAATTCCACCTTCAGAAGTAAAATAAATCCACAAAAAACGATAAAGGACCCTTGGGTGAAAAAATGACCCCATTCACAAGCACTATAGCTGGGATCCAATTCTAACAGCTTCCCCTTACTGTCTAGGCCCTTAAATCCATGATGTAAGCTATGAGGAACACAGGAAAAGGAAGTACAGCCTGGGTAGGAACCAAAAATCAACTGCCGTTTCCGATGCACGAATATAGGAAGGAGCCTCCTTCTGGGACATTGGTCTGCAAATTCAGTCCCCCCTATGATTTTGAGGACTCCATTAAGAACAGTAAGACAAAATGGATTTCAGCAAGCTTTAAAAGATTTTACTGCCTGAAAAATGAAAATTGATCTGCACCAGCTAAAAGAAGAAGAAAGCTGCACCATAGATGTCAACCAACCTGCAAGCAAAACCTTGAAGAAATAAGGTACTGTTGAACTGAACCATTCACTAAAACAGTACACCCAGTACTGTGTAGGTGAATGAAAATCCAGCCTTAAATAATAGGCAAGAAATAAACTGTCAGAAACAGGCTAGCTCATAGATTAATATTGGGAAAAAAGGAAAAAAAATGTTAAATGTTTTATGTAAATACTAGAAATGTGTTAAAAGATCCTGGAGAGAAGTAATCTCAGGAAAATAGTAAAATAACCTAAAAATCTTGGGGTAATGTAAATATAGCCTTAATATGTTAACTATAGCAGAAGGACTGTTTGGCTAAGCTGTTTTATTTATTTATTTATTTATTTATATTTATGTCTCTCTCTATACTTCCTAACTCTGATAAATAGGTGCCAAGTATATATTTTACAACCCACACAGATTGATGTGGAAAAACATTACAGACACCTAAGAAGGCCGAACCCTGAATAAATAAAGGGGAGGAAAAATAAGTAAAATGAAAGAAAAATGTAAAATGACAAGATCAATTGTTTAACAATATTACTATGGTACTATTGCTATAATTTACTGAAGAATGTATATTAATATGCTGTTTTAAAAATACTATTAGAAAGTACTAGTCACAAGACAAAAACAATACATGCTGTACCTTAAATGCAATACCATAATTGTATAAATAATATGTTGGAAGAGGCTAGGGATATTAACTAGCAGTGTTTGTTGAGGAAACTAGTTTGTTCAGCTTTGCCCACATTGTTTATAGTAACACAGGGGGGATAATATGGGTTAAATCTATATCTAAAAAGAAAACACATTCCAAGATTAGACGTAAAGGTAAACCATATAATGAACCTTCATCCTCCCCCCCTGATTATTCCTGGTCCAGGGATATAGTGGTTAGGCACAGAGTAGGGACGGGGATAAATAGATGCTTTCCTAAACCATCACACAGTAACACATACAAAGATAACAAAACAAAACTAATATACATGGCATATCTAAAGAATACACCTAATAAATAAATGTGGGAAATAGAATCATGGAATGTTCAAGGGCTCCAAAACAAGAAGAAAAGAAAACTATTCTTACACCTTACATTAAAAACCACAGCCAACCTCATACTAATACAAGAAACACACTTGACTGCAGAACAATGGGCAGAAGTTAGCAGAAAGAAATGGATAAGTCAAATTATAGCTTCAGAGGGGGAAACAAACAGTGTTGGTGCTGTCATAATAATTAAAAACCAATTTAAGGAAAAAATACTTAAAACCAAAGCTGACAAGAAGGGAAGATGGTGTTACTTAACATTTAGTAGTCCTACAATACCAAAACCTATAATGGTACTTAATGTGTACGCACCCTGTAATAACCAACAACACTTTTTTATGTCATTATACCCAACCTTAAACCAATTTAAAGATCACTACTTAGTGATTGGAGGTGACTGGAACACATATCAAAACCCAGAAAAGGATAAATCTAATCTGACCAAATCATATAATAAACATACCACATTAGCCCTTAATGAACTCAAACAAGATTTTAAACTATATGACCCTTTTAAATATGGGAACAGTGCAGATAAAACAGGGAAATTCACATTCTATTCGCAATGCCACAAAATGTGGTCAAGGATAGACTTCTTCTTAATCTCTGACATATTCATTAACATGGACCCAACAATAACTATACATACCAGGTTCTTTTCAGATCACTCCAAAATCACACTGAACATTAACTAGGACAAAAAGATATATTTAGAGAATAGGGGTCATAATTGGTCATTAAACCCTAATTTACTTTCCAAAATGGATGTAATAAAAGAAACAGAAGCAATACTAAAAATAGCTCTTACAAATATCACTAACTCCCAAGTACCAACTGGCATAGAATGGGCTGCAACCAAAGCACAAATTAGAGGACTGTTTATCAAAAAAGCAGCATACTATAAAAAATACAACTGAAAGAGGAGCATATACTGAATGGGAAAATAGAGCATCTTGAAAAAGAACTAATAAATAACCCTAAGAACTAAACAGAAGCAGAACTTTTAAAACTGCTAAGGGATCTATGTATGTTAGAAACCAGGAACCTATCTTTTTATAAAGCCAGAATGTTAGCCACTTATGCAGAAGAAGCTGAAATACCATCTAGAGCTCTGACCAGAATTATCTCCCAACACAAAAATGCTTCCAATATATCAGAAATAAAATACAGAGACAAAAACTACACAAAAAATGAAGACATTATTAAAACATTTGAACAAATATACTCTCAAATATATGGAGCACAAATACTACAAACCTCAAAGGAAGATAGAACTCTTTTCCTTCAAAAACTGAAATTCCCTAAACTCAATTTAGACCAACAAAAAAAAAACTAACTGAACCGATATCCATCAGTGAAATTATTACAACAATCAAACACTTAAAAGCGCATAAAGCTCTTGGTCCGGATGGACTCACATCAGAATTTTACAAAGCATTTTCCCCCTTGATAGCCAAACTACTATACTATACACTGAATTACATAATAAACTATAAAATAAAGGATATCCACTTTAATTCCTCTAAAACCATCTTTATATTAAAAGAACACACAGACCCCAAAAACCCCACCAGCTACAGACCTATCTCCCTCTTAAATATAGATACTAAAATATTTACCGCTATACTTGCAAACAGAATGAAAAATCTGATAGAGAAAATAATTTCACCAGAACAATCCAGTTTTGCACCACATAGACAGACTAGTGACAATACATTAACATTAGATGCACTAATATCCTATGCTAACCGATACAATATCAACATCTACACAATGGTAGTGGATGCCCACAAGGCACTTGATAGGGTTAATCTAGAATTCTTACTCCATACACTACCGTACTTTAATATACCCAATAACTTCATTCAGATCATCCAAACTCTCTATAGCAACCCATACACATCTCTATATATAAATAAAACTTGGTCAAATAGGATCCTAATAAAAAATGGAACAAGACAAGGATGCCCATTATCACCCTTCCTGTTTAACCTATACCTAGAACCACTCTTTCTATACATTAAACAAAATACATACCACAATCCTCCATGAATACACAACTTTAAGATATACCTCACTGCATTTGCGGATGATCTGAACATATACTGCACTACACCAAATTCAGATATAAACAGAATAATAGCTGCAATTGAGCATTTCTCGACTATGTCTAACTACAAACTAAACCTCAATAAAACTAATATTTACCCCCTAAAAACACCCAAAGTCATCTCACTAATACCATTGTTAAACACAATAAAAATAGAAAAAGAAACTAAATATCTGGGAATCACCTTTTTTATAATGCAAGGCTGTAAAAGATGGAACAACCTAAAACTACCATTCTTGGCCAAAGTATCAATAATTAAAATAAACATTTTACCTAGACTAATATATATATTCATGACATCACAGACAACAATACATAATAAATTCTTCAAACAAATGCATACCTTCCTAGCAAAATTTATATGGGAACCCAAAAAAACAGAATCTCCTATCCAAAATTAACACTCCCAAAAAGCAAAGGAGGACTAAATCTACCAGATTTTAAAATGTACTACTCGATCATTAACACTAACAGAATATTAAGAATAGCTGAACATAACCCGTCAATGGAAAATTGGTCTCCTCTTTGGGTGACAATCTATTATAGATATATTAAAGCTCTAGGTTTCAATCCCAAAGCACTTCCATTCCTGAAGCAGAAAGAAATACAAACTTATAACATTATAGAGCCCTTAAAACATTCTATCAACTTAGTGCAAAAACTCTTTCAATTCTTGAACCTTAGACAAGCCATGACAATATTGCAACCCCTTCATAAAAACCCAAATTTAAAAATAAGCAATAAGATTCTGGACCTAGTCCCTTTTCCCAGACTGAAAGATAAAACAATCAAAGATATTTATCCCTACCTTAACTGTTCAATACAAGAAATGAGGACCAACTTAAACCTCCCTAAATCACACATAATGATCATAAGACAAATCAAAGAACTGTGTTCCAGTTGCCTCCAAAATGTTACTATGACCAATAGTGACATAGAAACTTGTAGCAGGTTTTGGAAAACTATTATCACAACAAAGAAAATTATTACTAATTCATATAAAATGATAAATGAAATCAAATACCACTAAGACCTCCTCTTCTCTAACTACTGGAGAAAAATTAAACCATCCATAGATGATCAGCAAATAAGCCAGGCAATCAATCTAACAATGAAGATTATACCCCTCAAAAATTTAGCATACACTCAGCTCATGATCAATAGTAATGCTTATTTTACACCTACAATCCTACACAAATTTAACACATCAAAATCACCTTTCTGCCCACACTGTAAGGACCAGATAGCTGACTTAATCCATATATTTTGGAGCTGTAAATGTGTCTATAAACTCTGGAACTCTCTCAAGGTACAATTACAAAAAACAGGTTATCAAACATCAACATTAATTTGGGAATTCACTTTATTACACATTCTCCCACCCAACATACCAAGAAAACAAGCAAATACACTTTTAACAATTTTCCTACTAATGAAACTGTATATAGCTTTTAAATGGCTAGATACGATAAATATCTCTTGGGAGGGTTTTAAACAAGTAGCTATACAACACCTTTTAGCTCATAAAATAGTAATAGATAAAAGAAACAAAAACATGAAATCCAGAGAGATTTGGGAACAAACCTTTAATATCATATTAGCATAATTCATTACACAGCAACTTAGAAATACACTATAATGGAACCAAAGAACACATACAAGTTCAGATATTAAATAATAACTTTGATATTACGAATGTATATACTGTCTGTATAACTGTGGAACTAACAGTGAAAGCATCTATGTACATAGTGTAAATAGATATGCTGTATGACCTATATCCTGTGGTATTTGACATCAATGTGTAATATATATATATATATATATATATATATATATATATATATATATATATATATATATATATATATGTATGTAAAAATAAAAATAAAAATTATTGAAAAAAAAAAAGAATTGTTCTTGAGTAAAGCTCTTTTGCTACATCTTGTCTCCTGCTCATTTTCCTGGAGCTCAGCAAAGCATGTAGTCCTAGCCTGTATTCCAGAAGGATTTTACATGTATCTAGTATCACCCACAGAGAGTTACGTACTTTGATTCCTAAATTGCACTTAAATTATTTTCTGTGATTGCTTTTTTTTCTATTTTTATGTGAGCATTTCACTGAATTTTTTTTTTTTTTAAAATGCTCTTCCTTTTACTGATGCCATCTTGAAATTACTTTCAGCTAGGGATTTCTAGTTAATTATTTAATTGGTTTGTGTTAGCATTGTACTTGTGAGCCTCTTCTACTGTGTGTTTACATTTGGAGGGCAAGGTTTATTCATCTTCTGGCACCTACACCACCCATTCTCAAAGCAGCAAGCTCAAAGGAAAAACAACATAGAATACCACACATACTGTCAGTCTCAATGGAGCCCCAAAAACTAGGCCCCTAAAGCAAGCAAACATACTTCCTAGGACTCTCATCATAGGAGACTCTTTTGGAAGATATACTGATATCCTTCTAACCAGGCTGAAAAAGGAGAAGAGAACTGGTTATTGCATATTTGGAGCAAGGATCCACCAAATCACACATGCACTCAAGTCATTATACCACAGATACCAGTATGAGTCCATTATAGTCCATGTAGTTGTAAATGATCTGAGATGTTCCTGCTTGGACTATAAGAAGAGACAGACATTATGGAGCTTTCAGAATATGTCTCACTGGCTGGTATGAGCTTGGCACTAAGCAGCATATTACCATCACTGAGGATGATGCAACAATATGAGCAAAAATGATTAATTTCAACAACCGGCTCTTTCTGGTTTCATTCTAAGGGAATTCAAAATTTGTCAGCTTGGGAGGACATAGTTAATGGACCTCATTGCTTTTCCAAGAATGGTCGGCACCTTTCCACATAGGATCTTGAATACTGGCTAAGGCATTGTCTGCCCCCATAGTGCCTTCTTTAGGCAATGCCTAACTGACATACTGACATAACAAAATCAACTCAACTGAACCTCGAGATGTTACTGCTCAATGCCATGAACCTAAATAAAAACTACACTCCCTCCAAGACCTCCTCACACTCAAGAATGTACACTTCTGTGCAGTTACCAAGACATAGTTTAAAGCGGTGAATTTTACACTGGCAGTGCACATTTTCATTGCCTTCCACACATTTAGACCAGCAGTTGCACAGACATGAGTTAAAGGTATAGGTGTCTCAGTATACATCAGTAACAACCATACCTCTAAGGTGGTTAAACATAATGATATGCTGGGGTCCCTCCACATGCAGATCACCGTAGACAAAATCCCACACCATATCCTAGCTAACTATAGGTCAACCTCCATGTCCCAAGAAGCTTACAATGCATACTTGGACCTTCTGGAAACACTTACCATCCAACCTAACACCCTACTCCAGTCTATAAAATGGGACACTGCTTTATCTACTCCCCTTCCAATACAAATGGGTGTTTCTCAAGGATACATTCTAGGGCCACTACTCTTCAACATCTTCACAAATCTGCTCTATACCTCCTGCCCACACTCCTCTATTATACAATATGCTGATGACTCTGCAGTCATAACAATAGCTAACTCTCACTCTGAACTCATAACAGCTACCCAGTCATCCTTTAACTCAGTAGAAGCATGGCTCTCAAACAACCAACTTATCCTCAACCCTAAAAAAACAAAACTCCTACTCTTCCTTCCTAAAACAGCCAACCACATAAAGACTACTATCCAGTCACTCAACAAGACTCCTATTGTAGTTGAACCTAGCTCTAAACTCCTTGGTATCACAATCGATGACCAACTAAAATTCGACCTCCACATAAATAATTGTATCAGGAAAACTCACCTTAAATTAGGTCTACTATATAGAAATAAATTTCTTACTCAGGAAATTAGAATAGCACTCACTCATGCCTACCTTCTTCCCTGCTTAACATATTGCTCACAAATCCTTACTAACCTAAACTCCTCTCTGCTTACTAGACTTGAGATTACATACCACAAAGTAGCTAGATTTGCAACCCAACAATCCTATAGGTCACATCACTGTCTCTCTCTAAGATATTTAAACTGGCTGGAACTGCCTCACCTCCTCATCTCGCAGCTCCCAACCATACACTCAGTTCTTTACCAGCCATCCTTCTGTCCAGCCTTACACTCTATCATTTCCCACTATGCTCCTTCAAGAAACCTCCGAAGCTCTTCCCTAGACCTCTTAAAAATCTATAAGCAGAAATCTAAATCGGGATGTAACTTATACAGCTACCGTCCCTCTATTAAATGAAACAAACTTCCCCTTGAAATTTGAACAAACATGCATCCAAGACAATTTAAACTAACTCTAAAAGAATATTTCAACAGGAAATGGATCTGCCAATGCTCAAACCCTCCTTGAAAACTTTCTACTTCAGCTCTCTAATCAAAGTCTTCTTCTTCATTATACTTGTACTATATCCTGTTAGATTAATTGTAAAAAAAAAAAAAATTCTCCTATGTCAAGAAACTTAGAGAACTGGGTATAAAGCACTTTATTACAAACTGGACAGCTAACTGGCTCACTGATAGGAACCAGGAGATTAGAATCAGTGAGTCCATCTCCAGAAAAGGGCCAGTCACCAGTGAAGTCATCCAGGGCTGTGTGCTACGCCCACTACTCTTTGGCATCTACTTCTCGGATGTCAAAGTCAATGTCAAAGTCCTCTGGCTAACCAAGTTTCCAGATGATTGCAAGCTGGGAGCAGTCATTGAATCCACCCAAGATGAGAACACCCTTCAGGAAAGTCTAATACTGAGAAACACCAAGAAGAAAATCATTCTATGTTGCTCAAGTTATAAGCAAGGGCATGGCCAAAGATGTAGTCATACCACTGTACTTGGCTCTCATCAGGCCCATTACAGAGTGTAATGCCCCCTTCGGTATGTACCTGACCAGACACATGCAGCACCTGGAAAGACCATAAAGAGTCCTTACAAAGAGAATGCAAGAAGTAAACCCACTGTCCTATGTTGATTGCCTCAAAGTGCTGCCTCTTTATTTGGTATCATACAGACTACTGAGAGGCGATCTTTGCCTGAAATGCAAGACATCCCTGGTCCCTGTTTTGACAAATCTTTTGCACATGTGCAAAACAACAGCATCAGAACTACTAGATTAAAAGACCTACATTCTGCTTGGAACATAACTAGGACATGTTGGAGAGACAGATACGTTTCTCAGAGAATTCTTGTTCTCTGCAACAGGGTCCTCTTCCATATGATGCAGAGTTCCTCCCTATCCTTCTTTAAGTGCAACCTGGACCAATGGATGGATAATCAGAAATGTCCCCTGCTTTCTTTTCTGTGTCTCTGAATGACAATGGCAGTTGGGAAATTGGCTAGGCTTAAAATGGCCTTCAAAGGCACCTAGCAACACCCACACACATATGCAAACACACACATATACATATATATATATATATATATATATATATATATATATATATATATATACATATATATACATATATATATTTGGGATCCGGACACATGCTCAACTTGAATATGTTCGAATCACAAAACACCGAAAACACATACATGAAAGCGCTTAACATCAACAAGCACTTCTGTGTTTGTGTGCCTGTCAAACTACAGTGTGGGTAAGGAAAAATTCCCTTTTCCCCACTGTAGTGCGATCTCGGAGTGAGAATATTAAAATATGGGGGTATAGGGATGAAGCCCCCTGCAGAAATGTAGATTTTTTTTTTCGAACTACATATACACGGAAGCGCTTTTCGATGTTAAGCACTTTCGTGTATGTGTGTTCGTGTATGTGTGTTCAATGTTTTGTGACTCATAAACATGGTAGTCGAGCATGTGTCCTAGACCCATAAATATTTATGTATATGTATATATATATATATATATATATATATATATATATGATACATGAGTATGTGTTTGTGTGTGTGTGTGTGTGTGTGTGTGTGTGTGTGTGTGTGTGTGCATGTATATATATATATATATATATATATATATATATATATATATATATATATATATATATATAAAATAAAAGTAGAGTTCAACAATAAGTGCCGTCACTCCATTTGAAACAAATCACAGCTGGGAAGGATGATGCGGTGAACCAGGTCTTAACTTTAATATGACAGAAAATCCAAATAACTGCTGTTGGATGTACAAACGAACAGAAAACAATTAAAATACAAATAGCCTGTCAATTAATAAATAAATAAATACCACTATATTGAATAATTCATGTGTAATATTGTATGATATAGTGTATATATGTGTATGAATATGAATATATAATTTAATGTGTATGATTGTATATATAATTGGTAGTGTTCCATTCTCTATTTGTCATAAACCTAGCATTGATACACGTCAAAAAAAAAAAATATATATATATAAATGTATTGACTTTGGTGAGAACAAACATCGACATTACAATCATCAACAAGCTACAAAACATGTGCTAAGCAACAGTCTTGGTGCATGTAAAAATAAAAGCTGAAAAACAGATTAAAATCTTTAATGTAGAGAAAAATATTGTAAACTCGGATTAAGACTGGTTAAATATGAAAAGGTAAAAACAGAAGTAAAGCCAACCAATCAGCCATGGCAAGCCCCTCTTTACCCTCCACATCAATTATATATACTATATAGATACATAAAGAGATATAGATGTACACACACACACACACACACACACACACACACACACACACACACACACACACACACACACACACACACACACACACACACACGCACACACACACACTTAAGCATGCACACACAACCACATGGACATACATGTATATGTTTATGTACAGTATATATATATATATATATATATATATATATATATATATATATATATATATATATATATATATATATATATATATATATATATATATATATATATATATATATATACATATATATACACACATGTATACATATATAAAGTAAATACTTTTTTCTCTATTAACTTTATACACATACTTTCTCTTCTCATGTATAGTCATGTTCCTTTCTTTACTAATGAATCTTCACTATACCTCGCAACATCTTAGTGCAAGAAATCTAGACAAAGCCAAAAATAATGGGATGGGGGGGCAAAGGCCCAAAAACAGCAACAAATTTTCAATATTGATCTGATAGACTTAGAAAGTTGCTAGCATAACAGGTTTTATGTTAGCATGGATTTTATGGAGGCTGTGAAGTCCAGAACTAAAATTTATGTCCTTATTTAATGACTCAGTCTTCAATAATTTGCCAAAAAATTACAAATCTTATGTGGGACAGATCAAAAATATGAGGCATAAATCTGGAAATTCTGCTAAAATCTGGACAACTGAGAGGTATGACCTTGCTTTCTCTTATCTCTGATACTCTTTGTCAACTTATTAATAATCCTTTTCTAAACTAACCACTGTCTCCGTCTGTTTTGAATTCATGTATTTCCTTACTTTTCTCACCTTTAATTCCATCTCTCTCTCTCTCCAACTTATCTAATTCAAAGAAATTATTCTCTCACTAGACAACCTGCAGTGGTTGTGCTGCGGTAGTGTTCCCACCTCACAATAAGATGCTGTCGGGTTCGATTCTCAACTAGAGCGTCTTCTGTGTGGAGACGTGTGAATGGGCGTACCTTCGTTGAAGGTTGTGCGTCAAGCCTGGCAAGCTGGTAAGTAAAAATCAACTGCCAATCATTAGCAGACTTGAGTTCCACTGTGGCGACCCCTAAACGGGAAAAGCCAAAAGACACACATTCTCTCACTAGACAATCCTACTAGTGGTTTTGATTACTCTTTATTATATTATTTTGTATTATACTTGTAAAAATAACATCCTTTACAACTCTATTATATGATACTGCACTTCTAATTCCATAGAAAATGGTTATATTTTCTTATATTCTGGCATTTTGCTTTCATAGGTTCATAGGTAGGTACTAGGCTATCGGCCCAAGGGCCTACATAAGCCTAGCCAACAGGGTTCCCTGGCTTATGCCACCCAAGAAAGTTATTTTCCTGTGCCACTGTCAAGCAGAGACACAGAAGTGATCCCCGGAGTATATTTCCTATTTCCCATCCACTCATTAAGATTTTTCTTGAAGAATGCTAATGAGGAACTTTGCTTGACATAGATGGTAGCCTGTTCCAGAGTATGGGAAGTCTCTGGGACAGGAATCTATCCCTCCAGCATGTCTTGTTTATTGTGGTGACAAGGTTTAGATCCCTAGAGCGTGTAGCTCTGATGGATTGGGATTTCTTTAGGTGTAGCATGCCCAACAGCTCTGGGTTTGACATAGCTTTATATGTTAGGCAGAGATCACCTTGGAGTAGGCGATATGCTACAGAGTAAAGCTGGAGTTTTTTGAGGCAGTCAGTGTAGGGTATTTGTTTGAGGCCAGTAATCCTTTTTGAGAGGTACTTCTGTGGCCTTTTCAGCTGCTGCAGATGTCTTGTGAGGTACATTCCAAAAGGGGCATTGTACTCTATAATGGGTCTAATGAGTGTCAAGTAGAGGGGAACAATGACCTCTTTTTTCCTGGATGAGAACCCTTTTATGATGAGGTGCACCATGTAGATGGACTTCCTGACTACTGTAGTGATGTGACTATCAAATGAGAGACTACTGTCCACCTGGGTCACAAGGTCTCATCACACATTCGGTGTTAATTAGATTGCTGCCTATGTGGTAGTTCATGGGTACAAAGTTTTTACCAAAGGGGATGACACTGCACTTTTTGGCATTGAGCTTGATTGAGGCCATGGCTCTGACACCAGGCATCTGTCTCTGACACCAGGCATCTGTCTCAGCGAGTCCCTTCTGTAGGATGTCCACTTCATTTGGGGACTTGACTATAGCTCCTAGTTTGCAGTCATCTGCGAACTTCATTAGCCAGAGGCCTTCTGTGTTAGCCTGTACTTCAGAGAAGTAGATACCAAACAGGAGAGGTCTCAGTGCGGAACCCTGTGGTACTCCACTTGTCACTGCTATGAGGTCAGATTTGGAGTCTGCAACTTTTACAGTGTGGGTTCTGTCAGTGAGCCACTTGGCAACCCATCTTGTGACATAGGGATTTATACCTAGTTTAGTGACATTAGCTATAATTCCAGAGTGGGGGATGGTGTTGAAAGCCTTGGCAAGGTCAAGATAGGCTGTGTGAACCACCTTACCCTCATCTACGGCTTTGGTGACTGCCTCAAAAATGTCATCTGCCTTTCACAAAACCGAGCTGGGTGGGATCCAGAGTTTGGAGGCTACCATTGTCTTTGTTTATGAGTTCCATGATGTACGTTCCATGGCCTTGCAGACCAGGCTCATCAGGCTAATAGGTCGATAGTTCCTGGGATCAGTGGTGGCTCCCATTTTGTGAAGTGGGATAACTGTTGCTGTGCACCATTCATTGGGCACAAAGCCTGATGTGAGGCTATTATTGAACATGGTGCTTAAGTGGGGAGCCAGTTCATGCTGAAGTTTGTGTAAAATGCAGCCTGGGATGTTGTCCGGTCCCATGGATGCTGTGTTTTTGGCTTTTCATGTAATATGTTGGAGCTTTTCTCCACATGCCTCTGCCCATTCAGACTTACTTGTTGAACAAATGTCAATAAATGAATACGGGGACATATATAATTTGATCAAAGAAAGTGAACCTCTCAGGAGATGTGATAGATGCAAAGCCGAGACTGCCTGAGATTCATGATAGAGATATAAAGAGGATGTTTATTACTATTATGGGAGTTAGGAAATTACTTTATCTCAGACAGTGGGATTGTCTGAAAGAATACAAAGTGATACATGGAAATCTATGGATAGTATTGAGAAAGGATATAAAATGAATGCATCAGCAAGGAATGGATAACCAACCAGGGCAGCCACTAGAGCAAAGCAATGACAGAAGCAACAGGAGCAATGTGGTGTCCATCTGAGACAACAATATAGAAGGGTTTATATGAAGGAGTTTCAGTTAATGAGCCGACCTGTTCTTCAGAATAAAATGCTACTGCAGGTGAATTTGGAAGGGTTGGATGAATATTCTACAGTGTTTTTTCACTTGCTCAGCTCAGAGCGATTCAATATGTTATAGGAACTCATGACATCACATGAGGGAAAGAGGTTCATAGGAAATGAGCAGGGCTTAGGACAGATTAGTTACAGGGGAATAAGACATACCAGGCAGACCGCATTACATATTACAGGACTGTTCTGTGTTGACACATTTAGGTTCACAGTGAGCAAGCTGTAAAAGAAAAAATATGGGGACTGACATATTTGTCCTGGCAGTCAGTGATGGAGTGCAGAAGACAGTGACAATTGACCTTAACAGAAAAAAGGACCTCACATTCGCTCTTACATGCAAAGGCCAAATAGGTTTTGGCAAGGTCTTAGGGTAACTAATGGGCATTGTCTGCTTAATAACATTTATAACAGACAGGGAACTCCAGCAGGTGCTATCTCTAATAACTTAACTACTTACTATTGTTGAAGCTCAGAAGATGAGTGACAGTTTTCCCTGTTGTGGTATGAGCAGTACTTTAGATAACATGAGACAGAGTGTAATCATAAGAAATGGGAAACTAGACCTCCTGGTATTTGATCGCACAAGATACAAAACAAGTGGAAGCCCAAGTTGGGGGAGGGGGATTGAGAAAGAAAGTATAGGGTAAGACCTGTTCAGCATTTAATGTAGGCAGATATAACTGGACAGATTATTGTTTTAATCATGCATGTTGAAGCTGTGCTACTGATTATCCAACACAGATGCAGCAGGAGAAATGGGATAATAGTGGGAACAGGGCCACATGGATCCCTTTGGAATATTCTGTGAGGAGGTATGCCATTGATATACAGACCAAGAAAAGGGATCTGTTTGAGGTGGAAGGCATTTGTGACAACAAGTGGTACAGCCTAGAGGCTCTGAGGTCCATATTCCAGTCAAATGGAGAATTATATAGGTCTTACTACAAGGGTATCATAGACAAGATACAGACTCTTGTTTAGTAAAAGGCCTTGATGGCTGATCTTTCCTTAGGAAGAATGATCTACAAAAATGTCTGATTAGTCAGATGTGGGAGGAATCAGCTCAATGTTTATTGGGTGAGGAAATATGGACAAGGAGTGTGACTGGGCCATTTGACAATCCTCCATCTTCATTTCACAAGTTATCTCCATCAAGCTGAGTTACCCAAGAAAAGACTGTCGATAGAGGTTGATTCAGCACTTTTCATTCTTAAACACATCTTGTGTAAAGGACAGCATTGACAAAGCAGAGGTAAGAATGCAGTACTTTTCAATGGGCAATTCAGTCAAGGTAGTCGGATAGATGCAGGACCTTTGGTTAGACAAGCTAAGTAAAGGAATAGCCTTTCACCTTCTCTATATTTCCAGAGTAGATAGAAAGTTGCTGGGCTTGCCTTTGAGAGGGTAATTCTTCTTTCACAAAGCTGTGCCCCTGCGTAGTACAGTGGTATGTGAAATGCTTAAGTGGTTTGCTACAGTTCTGCATTGAATGTGAGAGTGAAAAGCTCAAGGATATAAAGTTATACACTGACAGGATGATTTACTGATAGTAGAGGAGTGCAGGGTGGATACAAAAGTGAGATTTAAGGGATTCAAGACATGTCAGACCTTGGGGGCCCTATTTTCAGAAGAAATAATGAAGTGCTGAATACATATCCCAGCATTTCTAGTGCTAGAATTTGTCATTCCTTCATAGACACTGAGGTAGCTGAAGTTTAAGCTACACAAGTTAATCACAGAGATCTTGTAAGTTCAGAGCCGAAGAAAGACCAGCATCAGTGACCGTATGATAGTGCTGGAACTTGAAAGCTTTTATTGCAGGGTAGCAACCCAAGGAAAGGCATTTATCAAGTGAGTAGCTCAGATGCTAAAGGTTTTCAGCAGAAGCATCAATTAGTTTTTTTAACAAGGCAGTCAGATGGGATGTTTTGGTACATTGTTGGTTTTTGAGTCGATGCAATAGTGTAACCTTTCTAAAGGTTGATTCGACTGCCAGTGCAGACATTGATTTCTGTAAGAATTTATCTGGTCAGTAGGGGTGTGCGTACAACTGTGAGGAATATGGCTTATCAGTCACTTGCCAGAGATTTAAGAGATGGTAGTCCATCAGGACACAAAATTCTTGGTGCTTATGCTGTTTTCAGTGGTGTTTGAAGCAACACATTTGCATTTTATTTTGATTATCAAGTTGTTTTTGTATAAAAAGACACCACTAACTCAACCAGAACACAGATGTTGACAGCATTAGTTCTTCACATTCTGAGGGCTAACATGACTTTTTCAGCAAATTACTATCCAAAACATGTTAAAGATACTAATGACAGACTTTTTTGCTTCTAGTTATACTGGTTTTTGTCACTGTTTCTAAAAGCAAGGTGACAGCTAACAGAAATTCCACAAGATCTAGTTGACTGACGAAGACTTGCACATTGTTGATGAGGAAATCTTGGGGTAATGGCATTAGTACAGGTTACAATTCAGCAGGAAGAGCATTTGAATCATTTCTGTAATCATTGTTCAGCCATGACAAGTCTCCTGGACTTATCTTGGTATTATAATACATGGTTAGAAGATGTAGAATGGGGAAATATCTAAAACCTGGTTCTACAAGCACCCAAATCCCTAGTGCTTGATGACCAATGTTTTGGAGGCAGGACCCAAGGAATCATTTGTTTCACATGGGATGCTACCCGTTCTCAAACTCGACTACCTGATCAGGTAAGGTGTGGTAACTTTGTGGCTGAAGCTGCTCCACATCACCTAAACACTTAGCAGAGTTTGAGCAAGCTGTGTGTGGAAGCCATGAGGAGGGAATGGGAAGGCTGGGAGTGTGACTTTGTATTTCACTCAGTGGTAGGGTGTGTGACTATGATTTAGGGAGTAAACAGGGGCTTTTAGGTTTAGGTAAGGGGAGGTTAAAGTGAGATTTGATCAGGCACTTTATTTATCTTTTTTGGACAGGAGAGGACATTTAGATTTAGGGAGTGAGGGGAAGGTTTAGGTTAAGGATTAAGGTTTATGGAGAGGAAGGAAATGTAGGTTAATGTTTACTGAGCATTCTAGGAATTTAGGCTTGGGGAAGTGGAGTTTGTTCAGGGAATGATCAAGGACTTTAGAATTAAGGAGGGGAAACAGAGTTTTGGGTATTTTGGGTATAGGGAGTGACCAGGGAAATTTAGTTTTAGGAAGTGGGAAGGTAGTCTAACAGCTAGGGATTGAAGATTCAAGTTCTGTTCAGGGAACAGGTTGGAGATTTCAGGTTAGAGTTACAGCTATTGTGGGTCTATGCAGTTCAGTAGGATTGGTAGTGGGAGGGATACATGGCCATGCAGGATTGAGCTGGTGGGAGTTAGGGCACTTGCCATTTTCAACAAGTGGTAGTGAGCAAATGCATTGCTAGCTGCTAGCAAACAAACATGCAATCATGTATATCAAAACTCTTAATGATAACAAATCATATGGCAGCTTTAAGCTTCATGTTTCAAACCAGAGGTGTACCTGACTTATCCAAGCACTGAGACGGGAAGAAGTAAAGCATTCAGAATAGACTTAAAACTCCATGTACAGCTGAATGTGTTGTCTTAAAAAATTCACAAGATCAGTCAGATTTATAAAATGATTTCCACTCTGGGTTGGCTGGTGCTGTTCTTATATCAGGAGCCTTTAGGGTTTTGGAGTGGCTAGGTTATGTAACAGGTGGGCTTGCAACTAGAATAAGCTGTTTCTTCTGTGCTTGAGTGGATTAAGTAATGATCAAGGATACAAAGGACAGGCAGTAATCCTTATTACAACCAAAAACCCACTTACTTGCTCTGCTAAATGAGCAACCCCAATGCACTAGCAAAAAAGTAGCAATGAAGTTCTGCTTAAACTTCCATTTGGCACAGCTGTTACATATTCATCAATCAGATTGCTTTTGAAAAAGCCTCCGGTATCTCAGGTTACAGATCTGTCTTACCCTGTTAGATGAGACACTATGCTATGAGTACTGTAGTTGCTAAAACATAAGAAGGAAGATCTATTTTAACTTTTTTTTTTAATGGATATATTTCATCCACAGCAAATATGGAGCTTGTTGAAGCCTCTGGCATACATTGCATAATGCATTGCATATTGGCTGAGGTTCAGAGCTAGCCAAAGATGTCACATTTATAGATGGAATCAGACGTGGAGCAGTGGGCTTACAGGGTATAAGTAGGGTACATTTGACTTATTTATTTATCTTTTTATTTGTTTATTGATATTTACTGTGAAAGTCAACCTGGGCAATGGTACTCATTTTCAATGTAGGCCAGTACAGAAAACATAAGAAAAGGAGAAAACGGAAATACTTAAATGGTGCTAGGGAATGATTGTAGGCCATAATGCCTGTGAATAATTACATTTTATTTTCTTTTTCACTCCACAGAAGAAAGTTTTGGACAGGGCGCATTTTTCTTAATTGCAAAAAGTAGAGAGCAGCTGTTTTCCCCAGAAGCAAGCATGTAGGCAGAGTTGGATCCAAGCACCTGAAAGCTGTGTCAGGGTGGAGAGAGCTAAATGATTTGGCTGCTACTTCAGCAAGTTTTGAAACAGTTTTGTACAGACCAGCCATCAACAGTTTATAAATGTGCATTATAGAGGAAATGACTTAGACTGTGCACTCAAAAAGAGTTGCGCTTTATTATTCCAAAAGATTTAATGATAATTAAGAAAAAGTATTCACAAACTAGTATAATATGGACAGCAATCCATGGATAAATGGTGTGTAGTCAGGATCTTACTGCAACATTAACAACATACCCCTTGCAGTAGACACAGATGTAAGGGATCTAGATATACAAGTAGATAGTAGCCTGAACTTTGACCATCATGTGTCCACAGTGGTGAGGAAGCCATTCTATGTGGCACAACTTATCAGTAAAGGTATGGCCTTCAGATTAAGGGATATTATAGTCTCACTGTACACAGGGGTCTATATCACTTTATTAAGGGTTCACTGCCATGGGCCACTGTTCATCGAACCAAATACAGCGAATGTTCACCTCAAAAATTACTTACCCAGGGAAAGGAACAAATTGGCCATCACCAGAAATTTGACCTTTTCCCCAATGTAGTGTGATCTCAGATTTGGTATATATAGTAAGACGGTTTATATTAATTTATTGAAGGTTCAATTCAGTGAACCTTTCTTCATCAAACCTAACCACTGAATGTTCATTTCAGTGAAAGTTCTCATCGAAAATAAATTTAAACAGGGAAACTAAACACTTGGCCAAAACAACACTGGAACAGACACTGCAGTATGTAAAACCTACCACAGTGAGGGGCTTTGCCCCCCACACCACCCAATGTGGGGGGCTACACCCCACCAAATATATATATATATATATATATATACCAACTCCAAGATCACACTACAGTGGGGAAAAGGGCAAATTTGTGCTGCCGGACAACTGCTTCCTTTCCTTATGTAAATTTTTCATGGACATTCGAAGGTTAGGGTTAGATGAAGAAAGGTTCACTGAACTGAACCTTCGATGAATTAATATAGACCCAGTTGTGGGGGTGTGGGGGGCACAGCCCCCCACTTGGGTGGGTTTGAAATGCTGTACTGTGTATGACAGTCTGAATGCTGGGCAACTCATTCCTTTCTTTGGGTAAGTCATTCTTTGAAATGAACATTCGACAAAGTGAACATTCACTGTATTTGTTTCGATGAACAGTGGCTTGCGGTATTGAACCTTTGATAAAGAGATAGATATCCTTTGCCTATGTCACAAGTGATAATTTAATAAAGGTGCTTAAAAAAGTGATAGAGACCCATACACAGCTCTCATTAGACCAATAATTGAGTACAATACATCATTTGGAATGTGCTTAACTAGGCACTTACAACAACTGGAGTTATCTTAGAGGATCCTCACTAAGAAAATACAGGGTGTTAACTACATGTCCTATGTGGATAGACTGAAGGCTCTTTCCCTTTACTCTGTATCCTACCAACTATCAAGGGGTGACCCATGCCTGATCTTCAAGATACTCAGAAATCCAGCCTTGATGGAGCTGCTGCATATCTGCAAGACAAACAGTACAAGGGTCACCCATTCTAGGAATGTAAATTTAGTCAGTGAATAAACAGAACATGCACCACCAACACCCACATATAGCAACACTAAATCCACATATGCAGAGGCCCTTAACTGTAACCTGCCCAAGCAACAAAGACCTCTGAAGCTGAAACGCAAACAAACACCAATCACAACCAATGTGTCACATAGTTCACAACACCAGTGTGCCACCCAGCAACAGCCCCTAAGGCAAGACATTGTACCTAACACTTTAGTCATAGGTGACTCTACAGTCCGGCACACTGATGTCCCTCTCACCAGGTTGAATAAGGAGAAAGTTACAGTCAGCTGCCTGTCGGGTGCCAGGATCCACCACATAACACATGCACTCAAGTCACTCCACAACAAGTACAAATATGACTCTGTCATTGTCCATGTTGGAGTGAATGACTTGAGACACCTCCCTGGACTACATGAAAAGAGACATGGAAGAGCTCTCGGATCATGTGGCCCAGGCAGGTATGACCCTAGCCCTGAGTAGCATCCTGCCTTCGCCCAGAATGATACCACAATATAAGGATAAAATGATTGACTTCAACAATTGGCTAAGCTTATGGTGTCATTCAAAGGGGATCCAGTATCTGTCTGCCTGGGATGACATGATTGACAGACCACGATGCTTTGCCAGAGATGGTCTGCACCTGTCACCCCTAGGATTCAGGTTACTGGCTAAGGTTCTTGCCACCCCTATAGTGCCTTTTTTAGGCAAACTTCAAAGGACAAAACCACCACCATAACAGGTACAAGCATGCAAAATCTGAAGGTAATGCTACTCAATGCTAGAAGTCTAAACCTCAAAATACACTCTCTCGAGGCACTCCTAAAAATGGAGAACATCGATATCTGTGCAGTAACTGAGACCTGGTTCAAGGCTCCAGAGAGCACCCATGCAATACCAGGCTACATCTCTTACCACACTTTCCGGCCACCAAACCAGGACCGAAACACTAAAGGTGGAGGAGTGCCAATATTCACCAAGGATATTCACACCACCAGGCTAGTTGGCCAACACAATGTGTCTGAAATTCTCCAAGTGCAACTAACACTAGGTAAGACTACAGTCCAAATTGTAGCTTGCTACAGATCCCCCACCATACCCCAAGATTCTCACTACACCTTTCTAAACATACTGGAAAATATTAAGATAGAACCAAACACCCTAATACTGGGTGATTTTAACTACCCTGCCATTAACTGGGAAAACTACTCATGTCCCAACACCTTTGCGCAACGGTTCTTGGAATTCATAAATTCCAACGCCCTGGATCAACTAATCCATAGTCCCACCAGGGGCTCCAACATCCTAGACCTGGTCATTACCAACATGGGAAATCAATGCTCCATACCTATGGTCACCCCTTGTTAGTCAGGTCTGACCATAAGCTAATCACCCTTAACATCCACATCCCACCCCACCCCCCAGTAAAGAAACCACCATAAAAAACTTCTCTAAAGCCAACTTCATGCTACTCAAGTCAGAAGTGACAAACTTCATGACACCCATGCAGACGGAACTGAAAGTTCAACTGCTGAATCCTACACTATGGCACTGTACGAGCACATCCACTCATGCATGAATCGTGCCATCCCAAATAGAACCAAAATGCTCTCATCCAAAAAAAGGAAGCCAATCTGGTGGTCCCCTGCCATAAACAAACTTTACAACAAAAGGAAGAAACTTTTGCAGAAAAGCGGAAAATCCCAGGATGCAAAAAACTCCCTTACTAGCCTCAGTAAGAAACTGAGATGCCTCATAAAATCCTCCAAAGCTAGTTACGAAAATAAAATTGCCAAAGATTCCAAAGACAACCACAAAGCATTCTATAATTATGTCAAGAATCTAAATGGCAATGCTCAGATCTGCTCTGAGCTAAAACAGAATGGCATTAAATATACTGATCCGATGGATATTGCCAATATCCTGGCAGATCGATTCAGTGCCAACTTCACCCCACTCGCACCCCTAAATGGCCCATCTCAATACCGGAAGATTGCCAAATTCCAGTAATAACGGCCACACAGGTACAAAACACACTCTCTAAAGCCAAGAATACAGCATCCATGGGACCAGATGACATCCTGGGCTCTGTACTACATGAACTACAATATGAACTGGCACCTCACCTAAGTGTCATGTTTAATCATAGCCTCACCTCAGGTTTCATGCCCACTGAGTGGCGCAGAGCTATAGTTATCCCAATCCACAAGGGGGGATCCACCTTGGATCCCGGAAACTACCGTCCCATCAGTCTGACAAGCCTTATCTGCAAGGCCATGGAGCGTATTATCATGGAACTTATAAACAAAGACATTGGCAACCTTCAAACACTGGACCCCACCCAGTTTGGGTTTGTGAAGGGCCGATCTTGTCTCCTGAACCTGATTGACTTCTTTGAATAAGTCTCCAGAGCCATGGACAAGGGTAAGGTGGTCCGCACAGCCTATCTAGAACTTGCCAAGGCCTTTGACATCATCCCCCACTCTGGAATCATAGATAAACTTACTAAGTTGGGCATTAATCCCTATGTCACCCAATGGGTTGCTAAATGGCTTACTGATAGAACCCACACTGTAAAAGTAGCCGACTCCAAATCCAGTTCCAGACAAGTGACAAGTGGAGTACCTCAGGGTTCAGTCCTGGGGCCACTCTTGTTTGGCATCTACTTCTCTGAAGTACAGGTCAACACTAAGGGACTCTGGCTAACAAAGTTTGCAGATGACTGCAAACTGGGAGCCATTATTGAATCCCAAATGATGTGGATACTCTACAAAAGGGCCTTACAGAAACAGATGCTTGGTGCCAGAGCCATGAGCTCAAGCTCAATGCCAAGAAATGTATTGTTATCCCCTTTGGGAAAAACATGTATCCATGAATTACCATATAGGTGGCAGTACACTAAACACAGAAAGTGTGATAAGAGACTTAGGGACGCAGGTGGACAGTGGTCTCACCTTCGATAACCACATCGCCACAACAGTCAGGAAATCCTTCTATGTGGCACACCTCATCACGAAGGGCTTTTCATCCAGAAAAAAGGAGGTCATTGTCCCACTGTACTCATCCCTCATTAGACCCATTATAGAATACAGTGCCCCATTTGGTATGTACCTCTCAAGACATCTGCAACAACTGGAAAGGCCTCAGAAATACCTCACTAAAAGAATCACAGGCCTAAAGCAGATGGCCTATGCTGACTTTAAAAACTCCAGCTATACTCTGTCGCATATCGTCTACTCAGAGGCGATCTCTGCTTAGCATACAAGGCCATGTCAAACCCAGAGCTGTTGGACATGCTACACTTAAAGAAATCCCAATCCCTCAGAGCTACACGCTCCAGGGATCTAAACCTTGTCATCACAATAAACAAAACATGTTGGAGGGATAGGTTCCTGACCCAGAGACTCCCCAGACTCTGGAATAGATTGCCCATACATGTCAAGCAGAGTGCCTCTTTGGACCTCTTCAAGAGGAACCTTGACGATTGGATGGGAGAAAGGAAATTCACCCCAGGGATCACGTCAGTCGCCCTGCTAGACAGGGGTCCAGGAAAGTAAATAATGTGGGAAGAAATATTCAGGGAATTGTTATGGCTAGGCTTGTATAGGCCCTAGGGCTGATAGCCTAGTACTAACCTATGAACCTATGAACCTATGGAGTGACAGATATGTATTCCATACATTGACCCTTCTTTAAAATAGGCTTCCTATTCACATTAAGCAGAGTCTTTCCCTGGCCATCTTTAAGAACAATCTGGATCGATGCATGGGGAATCAAATATTAACACCCAGAGTGGTACCTATGTCTCTTATGGATATGGAAAATCTGTAAAAACTTTATAATCTGTAAAATAATCAAGGCATAGGCAAAAACCTATGCCATCATCCTGCCCCTAGTTCCATATACGGCATAAAATTGGGTTATATTAGCTTGGCTCCTGAGCCATTAGCCTAGTAATCTCCTTTCAACCTATGAGCCTAATTACAAAGCAAGATAAAGAGCTAATAAATGTGTTAATCACAAAATCACCAATATCTCAATGATTTTGCGCTTTAATGATAAAGATCCCAGACAATTCAGGAAATACAGTTCTCAACTGACTGATAAAGGTCTAGTTGCATTCAGTGTGCATCTGCAGCTATTGTTGCAGGAAATAATAGTCAATGGTAGTGGGAGGATAGCATAATGGTTAAGGTGTTTACCTTGCAGACACAAGGTGCAGGGTTTGATTCTCACACGGGGTTGTTTGCTAGGCTTGAAAGGGCCCACAAGGGCAGTTAGCCTAGTATGAATCTAAAGCCCCCAGTGTTTTCTCTCGTCTACCTGATGAATCTGGGCATCTTGGGGCAATGCAGTAATTGCCTCATGTACACAGACAACCCTCTCCTCCTACCACCCAACACTACAACCTGTGAGTGATGCACTTATATAGCCAAACTGGAAGCAAAGCTCTCTTCACCCAAGACTGGACTAGACAGTCAAGAGGAGAAGGTAAACACTTGCACCACACCACACTCAGCACATAGTCCCTCAAAACCTACACCACCAAAACACACACATAGAAACACAAAACACACACCTATATTCGCGCAGAAACACAAGCAACCTCCACCCCCCAACACAACCCAAATGACACATAGCCCACAAACTCAGTGTGCCACTCAACCACAGCCCATAAGGCATAGCAACGTACCCAACACTCTAGTCATAGGTGACTCTATAGTCAGGCACACTGATGTTCAACTCACCAAGGTGTGAATAAGCTGATCCAAGGCATTGGTATTTATGAATTCTAGAAAACGTTGAGCAAAAGAGTTGGTACATGAGTAGTTTTCCCAGTTAATGGTGGGGTAGTTGAAATCGCCCATTATTAGGGTGTTGGGTTGTACCCTAATACTTTCCAGTGTATCAAGAAATGAGGAGTGTGAATCCTGGGGCATGATGGGGGGTCTGTAGCAAGCTACAATTTGGATTGCGGTCTTGCCCAGAGTTAGTTGCACTTGGATAATCTCGGATGCATTATGCTGTGCAACTAGCCTGGAGGTGTGGATATCCTTAATGAATATGGACACACCTCCACCTTTAGTGCTTCTTTCTGGGTTAGGTAGCCGAAAGGTGTGGCATGAATTGAATCATCATGGAACTTATAAACAATGACATTGGTAATCTCCAAACTCAGGACCCCACCCAGTTTGGGTTTGTAAAAGGCAGATCATGTCTCCTAAACCTGATAGACTTCTTTGAAGCAGTCACCAAAGCCGGAGATGAGGGTAAGGTGGTTCACACAGCCTATCTAGATCTCTCCAAGGCTTTTGACACCATCCCCCACTCTGGAATTATAGATAAACTCACTAAACTAGGTATAAATCCCTATGTCACAAGATGGGTTGCCAGCTGGCTCACTGACAGAACCCACACTGTGAAAGTAGCAGACTCCGAATCCAGCTTCAGACCAGTGACAAGTGGAGTACCACAGGGTTCAGTCCTGGGTCCTCTCCTGTTTGGTATCTACTTCTCTGAAGTACAGGCCAACACAGAAGGTCTTGGCTAATGAAGTTCGCAGATGACTGCAAACTAGGAGCCATAATCAAAACTCCAAAAGATGTGGACATCCTACAAAAGGGCCTTGCTGAGACAGATGCCTGGTGTCAAAGCCATGGCCTCAAGCTCAATGCCAAAAAGTGCATTGTCATTCCTTTTGGTAAAAACTCAGTACCCATGAACTACCACATAGGTGGTAGTCTACTTAACACTGAAAGTGTGATAAGAGACCTTGGGACACGGGTGTACAGTAGTCTCTCCTTTAATCACATTGCCACAGTAGTCAGGAAATCCTTCTATGTGGCACAACTCATCACAAAATGTTTCTCATCCAGGAAAAGAGGTCATTATTCCCCTCTACTTGTCACTCATTAGACCCATTATAGAGTACAATGCCCCTTTTGGTATGTACCTCACAAGACATCTACAACAACTGGAAAGGCCACAGAAATACCTCACAAAGAGGATTACTGGCCTCAAAGAGATGCCCTATGCAGACCATCTCCAAAAACTGCAGCTTTACTCCGTTGCATATAGCCTACTCAGAGGCGATCTCTGCCTAACACACAAAGCTATGTCAAACCCAGAGATTTTAGCCATGCTCCACTTATAGAAATCCCAATCCCAATGAGCTACACGTTCTAGGGACCTAAACCTTGTCATCACAATAAACAGGACATGCTGGAGGGATAGATTCCTGTCCCAGAGACTTCCCATACTCTGGAACAAACTACCTATCTATATCAAACAAAGCTCCTCATTAGCACTCTTCAAGAAAAATCTTGATGATTGGATGGGAGATAGGAAATTCACCCCGGGGATCACTTCTGTGGCTCTGCTCGACCGTGGCACAGGAAAATAATTTTCTTGGGTGGCGAAAGCCAGGGTAGCTTTGGCTAGGCTTATATAGGCCCTAGGGCCAATAGCCTAGTACCTACCTATGAACTTATGAACCTATGAGCATGTATTTTAGGTGTAGTTGGGTTGGTTAGATTAGTTCAAGAAAGTGACAAAATAGATACATACAAAAGACAAAAAGTGGGGAGATAAAAAATATGACAATCACTAGGTCACAAAAAGGAGAATAGGAAGGAGGGGCAGCCTACATCCTGGGCTTGTAGGTGAGGCAGTCAGCACTGT
This sequence comes from Protopterus annectens, assembly GCF_019279795.1. Taxonomy (NCBI): domain Eukaryota; kingdom Metazoa; phylum Chordata; order Ceratodontiformes; family Protopteridae; genus Protopterus; species Protopterus annectens. Next base: position 1,685,201,518 of record NC_056733.1, read on the forward strand.
CCCACCTGGGGCAAAGTTAATGTCTGTTTCTTGAATGTAAGTGAGGCATACAGCATGACCTTCCCTGGTGAAAAAATTTGGATTTTCTTAGTTTGGACATATAATCTGGATTAAAGAATGGGGGCACTCCCCCCCACCAGGAAAAAGTATAAGAGTATTTCTCCTATCAAGGACAGACCATCAGACTAACTCGAGGTGGGCTAAAGTGGTAGGTTAGAAAACAATGTAGGTACCATAAACTGAAGAAAAACCATTGGCCAGATCATAATGGACACTCTAGGCCTTTTGCCATATAGCAGACATTTCAAGGCCACTGTATAGGTGTTAAGGACTGCTTGCTAATGAAAACATCTGGTAAAGGTTAAGGATTCTGAAGCATTCTGAGCTGACTGAATGTTCTTAACATACTTGTAAATAAAGAAAGCAAGCAATAATTTAAATGAAAGTGGTACTGTAAAATAATCAATGAAAATAAAGTGTGCTAAGGGTTTTTACATGTTTGTATGGATGTTCAGTAAAGCATATGCAAAAGTGCAGAAAAGTGTCTATAATCAGTGAGAGGTTAGCAGGGAGTGAAAGGACAAAAGGTGTTTGGCAACACCATATTTTGTCTTGAAATGCCCTTCTCTCAACCTGCTGGCCAGTATGCAGGTCTCAGCAGGTAAGGGATATGGAAAGGGTAGAAAGAGGCTATGAAATAGATGAATTGGCTACCTGTCAATCAGCGTCCAAGGACAAGTAGGTTTAAGATCAGAAAATGTAGAAGTGATACTAATGTTAGGAGTGGACAGGACAGACAGGTATCACCCATTATACAGAAAAGGCATTCGGATAGCCCAAGCCTTTTGTTTGATTAACACAGAAAGCAAACCTCACCCTCCTTCTTTGGGTCTAGACTAGCATAGGGAATGAATCTACTTCAGCCGTGGTATATTTCACATTAAGTTTAAATTCAGAGATGGGTGTGAGTCTAGGAGATTAATCTTCCTGTAAATCAAGGTAATAACTGTTTCTTGAAATGTGAATGAGGCTGACAACATGGCCATCTTTCTGAAAAAATCATATGTATAAAAGTGCTGGAAGCACACCCTTCTGTCTTTACCAGTGGCAGATATGAGAATCCTATTCATGGTAAGAATATGCAGTCATAGTCAATCAGTGGTGGGCTAAGGTAATAGGTCAGATACTCTGTCAAATAAACTTAATTGGTCAGGGGAATGTGCTGCCTGGTTGCAGAAGGAAGCTTATGTCTTCTGGTCAAACATCATGGACTTAATGTTTCTGACAAGGTGTTAAAAAAAACTGCAATGGAAACATATTAGTTTGAGTGAGTAAAGGTTCTGAAGACTGCAAATGCTGCATTTTGAGTTGCCTGATTAAATAACTTATAATAAAGAATTCAAACAGTGAATCAAGAAAACATTGTATTTAAAAATCTGTGGAGTGAAATGTGTTAGGTTTGCACATACATGTATATGAGGATGTTTAGTAAAGCTTGGTCAAAATTAAGAAATTTGTCAGTGATCATTGACGGGTTAAAAGGGAAGGGCAAAGAGGCAAATCATACAAAATTATAATATCCAGGATTAGATTCTTCCAGAAAAACTCATATTTCTTTCTTTTTACTGAAAGGTACAACATAATTCAAAGTATAAAAGTCATAACTATAGAAGTCATTTTGAAAGAAGGCTGAAGCAGACATACAATATAAACAAAAAGTAAAAGGTCAAAACAAAGAATGCTAGAATTATTTTTCAGTGCTTTTGAGAATATCAAGATTAGAAATGTAATACAAAATGAAGGCAGTGGTCCTTGGTAGGAAAGTACTTAGCCACAGACTAAAAGAAGGAATCTGCATAATCATAAAGCATAATGAATGAAATCTGTAGAATAATTAAAAAAAACTGTGTGTTTGCCACTGACGTGTTATGCTATAAACCCAAGTACATCATATGAACAAGCCTTAAACATTATAAATGGATAAATAAACAAACAAGCAGATCAGCTAATGAAGGCCCATACCCTCTAATAATGTCAAAATTGATATAATACTTCTGAATTACAAAGCATTGAGTAAGTAGGTAGCATAATGTACATGGTTAGAAATGATAATGAAGGAATCCTACAACCAAACATTGCAAAATATTAATGTTTCAGTGGTGGAGACAAATTGTAAATGTATAACTGTCGCTTGAGTTACGGTGTGCTATCCCTAGGCTTACAGATAAAATTTCATTTTTAAGGGAACATTACTTTGTAAACTATTTGTACAGAATATCTTCTCTTATTTGTTTTGAAATAATAAGTGAGTAATCATAATAAGAACAGATTCTGATTCAGGAAACATTGCAATAATTTATTTTAACCTATTTTATTTGCCTTACAGTGAAAATGAAATCTGTGGGAATTTCTAGAAAGTCAGATAAACAAAAAACATTTAGTGATCAGGCACCTCGAGTATTTGTGCACACTACATATTCCAATACAGTAATCCCTGACTAGTAAAAATAAAAGTAAACTGTCTCTTATTAAATGGGTAATAACACATTGCTATACCTCATGGAAAAAAGGGGGTGATTCTCCATAAATTACATTGTTATAACACTCAATGCAAGAAATCTGGACAAAAACATAAATAATGGGGGAGGGCATAGGCCCAAAAATAGGGACACTTTTTAAATGTTCTTCTTATAAACTTAGAAAATTGGTAGAATAACAGGTTTTGCATTAGCACATTTTTTCCTGAAGAATATTAAGTCTGAAACTCAAATGTTTGCCAATATTTTTCTGACTTCAATCCTCAATCATTTGCTAGAAAACGTAAAATTATATGAAGAACATACCAAAAGTATAAGGCAAAAATCTGGACAGTTGAGAGGTATGCACATTGCAAGTTTTAATTTTCTCAAAGAAAACTTAAAAAATCTCATAGTCACAATGTGCTAATATAACTGAGGAACATGTTTTATATCTTTTAAAGCCATGAATAAAATGCAGACTCACAAGTCTTTAAAACAGTGAGGTTTTCTGTTGCTGCTTTAGAAAAATAAGTTAAAATGTTAAATAATTTTGATTAGGTAAAACAACACATCAAAGGTAATCTCACAGCTACTGTTCAGTTAAAACAGGGATTACATCAGCAAACAAGTAAAATAATATATAGCTTTAACTCCCGCAAAGAAATGAAATATACATCTTTGAAGATCTGGCAGTTGCCTTGGCAGTATTTACAGTATCTATCTCATTTTAAGTGAATGTTGCCTTATTTACTTAACCCCTGAGGAAAACAATCAGAATGTCTTCTACGAAAAAAAAAATAGCAGAATGCTGAAGCAGGGCAGAGAAAAAGTATTGAAAGGAAAAAAATCTTAAACACCTAAATATCTTGAACACTTAAGAATGCTTTGCAATCATAGTAAAAAGCAAATGAACGCAAAAATTATACTATATATACTTTCAGAATAATGCAGTGGTGGTGCTGCGGTAGCATTGTCGCCTCAAAGTAAGATGTTGTCCTGTTCGATTCTCAGCTAGAGCGTCTTCTGTGTGGAGACATACGTGAATGGGCATACCTTAATTGAAAGTTGTGCGTCAGGGCCGGCAACTCGGCATGTAAAAATCTACTGCCAATCATTAGCGGACCGGAGTTCTGCTGTGGCGACCCCTAACTGGGAAAAGCTGAAAGAGACAACAACAACATACTTTCAGAATAATACTAAATATAACACTAAAAATTTTTGGACATCCATTAAAGAAATCTTTCATCCTGGCCAAAATTCAACCAAAACCCTTCTCTTGATAACTCACCACTCAAAGTTGCAATACAGTTCAACTCTTATTTTATAGATAGTATACCATCTCTAATCATGGATTCCTCAGCATCTAATCCAAACACCGCCCAACAACCAGATGTCACCATATCCACTTTCACCTTCAATTCTATCCCCACACCCTATATAAATTACTCTTAAACAAACTTAAATCATCCTCTTCATCAGCTGATGACCTTCCAAGTGAGTAGCTAAAAATAGAAGCCAATGGTATTGCCTGACCTGCCTCAATCCTTATACATAGGTGAATCCAGGAATCCCACATTCCCTCTTTCTGGAAAAGTCACACATTATCCCTCTGCACAAAGGAATAATTCAATGGACATTAATAACTTTAGACCTATGGCAATATTATCTCTCCACTCCAGAATACTTGAAACATGTATTTAAAAGCAATTTCTAGATTATCTCCTGCTGGAAGATCTCCTGTGCTCTGTATAACATGGCCTCTTCCTTTCCATAGTACTAACACTGCCCTTCTGACCTACATTGATAATGTAGAGATAATAATAAACTAGTCCCTTCCTTATTTCTAGGCTTGTTTAAAGCATTCAAAACAGTTTGTCACAGAAAACTTTTGTTTGAAATGTCCTGACTAGGTCTGTCTCAGCCCAGGCTTCTGTGATTCAAAAGCTATCTGCCAATAGGTATCAGTCAGTAAAATGGCACTCCATGCACTCTCCTTACTTCCCACTCACCAGTGGTCTATACTTGGTCCCCACCCCTTTAACATTTTCACCAACACTCTCTATAAATCAACACAACAGGCCACTCTAATAAAATATGCAGATGATTCCACTCTTATTTTCCACATTTGACAGCACAATACACCTCCAAAAAGTTACTCAGGAAGCTTTAACAGCCAAAGAAACATGTATTCACATCTCACAAGTCATGTTCAACCCCACAAAAGACCAAACAAATACTTTCCCTACCAAATCTTTCTCTCATGAAAAAAATAAAGTCCTCTCTCTTAATCATATAACCCCTGAAGTCATTACTCATAGCAAATTATTAGGGGTGAAAGTGGATGATAAGCTTACATAACATTTGACCTGCATATACAAAACTGCATAAAGAAAAACTCATCAAAAAATGGAATGCTTTATAGAGCCAAATCTTTCTCACTGATGCAACTAAAGCTACACTTGCCACTGCTTATCTTCTCCTCACCCTTCTTTATGGCACTCCAGTTTTTAGTAACATCCAGGTTTTACAACATTTAAAACTTGAACCATGCTATAGCAACAATAACAAAACTGTTAAATTTTCAGCAAATACTCCTTTCATACCCCACCATTGTATAGCACTACAAAGCTATTGTTTAGAACTATCTCATCAACAAATATATACACAGTTTCTTAACAACTGTAAAATTATCCAGCATCAATCTGCCTGTTCAGAGCTAGACAACATTCTACACAATCATGTTCTCAGTCGGTCATTTCAATCCAGTGGCTAAAAACTCCTATCTGTCTACAAACCTATCAAATCTGCTGGGCACTGTCTGTACTCTTAAAAAGGTGCTGAGGACTGGAACTCCTTGCCTGTTTCCATCAGGTCAACACCTTCCTTCCCATCTTTCAAAAACAGAAACTAAGAAATGGCAAATACAACTTAGTCTCCACAGCTATAGACCACGATTCTACAAGTTGCAAAAACACTTTATTAATAAAAAATAAATCACTGTGTTGTTAGCGCTTTCATTTAAAATTATGTTAAGCTTCATCAGACATTTTAACATTGTTGCATCACATCCTTTTATACTGCCACTTAATTTTTCATTGGACCCTTATAATGATTGACATGCATTTATAACAATCTAATGTATATAAAATAAATATGTTAAATATGTCAAAAACCACTAATAAATACTAAAAATTACATTGGATTTGCTCGTAAATGACCCTAAAAGTGTTATAAATATATCACTTATGCAAATGTATACACACACACACACACACACACACACACACACACACACATATATATATATATATATATATATATATATGTATATAAATGTATATAAATAAATAGTCAAAATACCATTATAAATACATATAAAAAAATTCATAAAATTACATAGACAATGCATAAGCTATACTTAAATCAAGAAAAACAAGAGAATTACATAAAAATACATCTAAGTAATTAATGTTCTTTCTTTTTAGGGCTTTCAGTTTTAAAACTGGTGCTATAGAGCTACATGCATTGATTCCAGGCCAATTATCTGCCTGTACTCTAATTTGCCATTTTAATTCTTTAATACCCAGTCGAATCTAGGCATGATAAGATGTGGAGCATGTCACTGGTGCCATAAAGTGAATATTGGTGACAGTTTAAATTTAACAAATACAAAATACTCCTTGAAAAGTAGATACAACTGCAATTCGCTGTGTGCAAATCATGTCCAGTTTTTTTATACTGGAAAAACAAAGAGATGCTTGGCTCAAAGAATATATGAACATGAGTATGCTATAAAGAAAAATAATCCAAATAATGCTTTAGCAAAGCATATTTGTGAATTTAATAGTCACAAATGTTCTTATATGACCATTGACCATGTGAATATTGAAAAAAAACAACCATAGGGTGTGCATTTATGACTTAAATAATTAAAATGGCAAATTAGAGTACAGGCAGGTAATTGGCCTGGAATCAATGAATGTAGCTCTATAGCACCACTTTTAAAACTGAAAGCCCTGAAAAGAAAGACAATTAATTAATTAGATGTAATTTTTTTATGTAATTCTCTTGTTTTTCTTGATGTAAGTATAGCTTATGCATTGTCTATATAATTTTATGATTTTTTTATATGTATTTATAATTGTATTTTAACTAATTATTTATATGCATTTATATATATATATATATATATATATATATATATATATATATATATATATATATATATATATAATTGATATATTTATAACATTTTTAGGGTCATTTGTGAGCAAATCCAATGTAATTTTTAGTATTTTTTAGTGTTTTTTAACACATTTAACATATTTATTTTATATACATTAGATTGTTATAAATGCATGTCAATCATACTGAGGGTCCAATGAAAAATTAAGTGGCAGTATAAAAGGATGTGATGCAACAATGTTAAAATGTCTGATGAAGTTTAACATAGTTTTAAATGAAAGCGCTAACAACACAGTGATTTATTTTTTTTATTAATAAAGTATTTTTGCAACTTGTAGAATCATGGTGTATAGCTGTGGAGACTAAGTTGTATTTGCCTTTTCTTATTTATCTTTCAAAAACACTCTGAAAGACTTCTGAGCAAAAATATGGCACTTTTCTTGCTCAAAACCAGGATAAACTGTATCTCCAAATGTGAAGAAGTGCGTTTTCATTCCTAACATCTCCATACTCTCCTTTCTTCACTTACTTCCTTACTTCTATCAAATTCTCTTCCCTAACTTTCTCTCTGAATATACCATAAGCCTCTGTTTCCCTTATTTCATATTGCAATTCCTGTGTGTATTAGACTGACATACCTTTCATTTTTCTACACACTGTCTAAAATTTCAATAAATATTAAATTATTGTCATATAACTTGTATTGATTTTTAACCAATGGTTTTGATAGTATCTGTAATTTATTATTATTTAAACTACATATGTTTTTTCTTTATTTTTGAAGATTGTAAAATTAATATTCTTAAAATGTTTTGTAATAATTTGGAGCTTCTCTCCGTAGACATTCAATGAAGATGGGGTTTAACCCAGTCAGATTTTCACAATAATCAAGTGTCATTAAATAAATCAATAAATAAATGTATTTTTTCATATACTCTTCAAACTAATGCTTGAAGAAACATATATATTAAATGGGTTTGGTTATTTGACTTTTTAAATGGAGATCATTAATGTGAGATAAGTGCACTGTTTAGTCAAAAAATTTGAAAAGCAATATAAGTTAATTTATTTCAAAATTTTAATTTTTTATTTAATAATGTATTCATTTAATTTGACCTTTTTTACTAATGTTTTTTTTTCCTTTCTTGTTTCATAAACACTGCCCTCAGATTAGATATTTGTAAGAAAAATGATGATATGATCTGAATAAAATATGAGGGTGTGTTTTTATAGTATTTACCTTGTCCATGTAAAAGTACTATATCTTCTGAAGGTTTGATTTATTTTGCTAGGTTTAGATCTTCTTTTTTCTGAGTCCTTTTTTTGATTATATCTAAATGAAAGCATGGAGATACTAGTTATTTTCTGATCCAATAAACAATTAAAAACTGCTATTGTGATGTGCTTTATGGCAGCACATTACTTGCTTTCACAGAGTTGTATTATATATGGAATACTGCAAGCTGCAGGGACTTTCAGTGAAAAACAAGTCTGGACTACATTAGTTTACTGTGTCTACTTTCCTTAGATGCACGTGTTACAGACTGTTGTGCTGTTATTGAATAACACAGTAAATATTCTTAATCACATGTGAGTAAGAATGTTCTTTATTCAGTAGTCCTACAGAAAAGAAAATGTCATCAGTGTGTGACACAGGTCTCATTCATTTTTTGCTGGCATCTATATGTTGAACTTTAATATCTGCAATTTTATTTGTTACTGTTACACACACACACACACACACACACACACACACACACACACACACACACGCTCACACACACACACACACATACACACACACACACACACTCACTCACTCACTCACACACACACACACACCACATTAATAACCTCAGTACCAGATTTAATTTATTATTTTTTATCACTAGTTACTGACATTTAATCTCTTCCCAGAAGGGAATTGTTGGGAAACAGTACACATACCCAAGTATTCCTGAAATTATTCATACTGTTTACTTTGAATTCATTGTTAATTTATTTTACAGGTCAGTAAATTAGACTAAACAGGTTAGTAAATTGGGTAACAAACAAATAAGCACGGAAACCTTGCTCCAGCTGAAAACCGCAGTAATAAAGCTGCTACGCCAACTAAGATGTAAAAGTCCTGAACGCTAATTTATTTGGTAACGTTTTCGCCTTGCAAACAAGCTTGGCTTCATCAGAGAACATACACAAAATTCAAAGTGCAATTTTTATACAATTCAGTAAGGGAAGTGATGTCAGTCAATGATGTCAATAGATTACTTCATCCTATCAAATCAGGTATTAACTATAATTAAGTTGTTGTTTTAAAACAATCTTAAAAGAACAATTTTTTATTTAAAAATTTACGTTGATTTATTAGAAGGATAAGTTGTTTATGTTTTAGACATATTTAATATACTTGTTAAATACATGAATTTTATATTTCCACATTTGTATTAGTTTTTGTGAGAGGTTATATTCACATTTACATTTAAAATTTGATCTGAGTTTTCCCTCATGTATTACTTGTTGCAGTATTTAATCTAGAGATATATATATACATTTATATTTATATTTACATTTTTATTAAATATATTGTATAGATTTTTGTAAGTACGATATTGTTTTTAAATAAAAAATTGTTCTTTTAAGATTGTTTTAAAACAACAACTTAATTATGGTTAATACCTGATTTGATAGGATGAAGTAATCTATTGACATCATTGACTGACATCACTTCCCTTACTGAATTGTATAAAAATTGCACTTTAAATTTTGTGTATGTTCTCTGATGAAGCCAAGCTTGTTTGCAAGGCGAAAACGTTACCAAATAAATTAGCGTTCAGGACTTTTACATCTTGGTTGGCGTAGCAGCTTTATTACTGCGGTTTTCAGCTGGAGCAAGGTTTCCGTGCTTATTTGTTTGTTACCTAGTTTGTTTCTCTCTTCGTTGTTTGCACAGGTTAGTAAATTGGACTAAAGTAGTCTAGTTTAAGTCATGACCATTTAGACTAACAAAACAAAATCTAACAACAGTGAGGGATGACAGATGAGGGCATAGAGCAAAGGATGAAATAGTAAGAGAGAAGAGCTCATGAGAAGATTTCTGTTGGCAGTTTGAATCCAGGAGTAGCAATTGATTATATGACTTGGAAAGAGATGGACTGAGTGTGAGGTTTTCTACAGAAAGATGACATTCTCCAGGGTTAGAGATATAAAAGTCTCAAGATTTTGTTTAATGGAACATTGTTTCTCTTTTTTGTTTTAATTGTTTGATTAAAAAAAAAAAAAAACAATCCATGTGAGATAGTAAGGGATGAGGAGGTACTTGCCAAGTGCATATCTTTTCTTTCCTAGGAAGGAAATCCAGGGCTGTACAATAGGTATTTAGGATTCTTTCAGTTTTTCTGTCTCTTTTTATAATGTGCTCAGAAAATGTGACAGATGAATCCTTCCAGATACCCATGTATTTAAAAAGTGGGGTAGATTTAATATGAACTACATGACAAGAAAAAGATATATAAGGTGGGAGAAATGTTATAGAGGTTACAACAACCATTTTTCTTTATATCTTCCGAAAGCTTTTAAAACATATTTTGAAGAATCGGTAGACTAGAAGCAAAGGTTTCTGGATAATTTTGCTTTCAGATTTACCTGTAAACTGAAAACAATTCACCTAGATCATTTGAGAAAAAAAATAAAACATTAGATTTTTTTTTTATTTCAAGCAAACCAAAAGGGGTGATGGTCATGAAGATTATAAACTCAAGAAGAACCGTTAAATTTGAAATGACTGCAGATGGCATATCATACTGCCAGTTCTTAAAAAGAAAAAAAAACTGCAGTTTGCTATAGAGTAGACTCCCTCTTATCTGGGCTCTCTTTTACCAGCCTCCTTTTTAACTGGCCATCAAATTTCTGTTGTAGCCCTGGCAAAAGACAACTGAGAATAGCAACACTTCTACCTCTTCTGGGCTAAATAATGACAAACATTTGAGTTTTATACTTCATATTCATTAGAAAAATCATTCTAACACTAATCCTGTTATTCTAGCTGATTCATAAAATATACATGCTATTTTGTATGCAACTGATGATTAACCAGCCATTTGTTTATCCAGCCTAAAGTGTGGTCCCAGTGAGACTGGATTAGAGGGAGTCTACTGTATACGGTAAAGAGAATAAAAGACCCAAAGAGTACAGTAACATAGCCCACTGTGGAATTTCAACAATATTTAATTTGTATGTAAAGACTTCAACTATTCAGTCTTTTCAATTTGGTGATGTAATCCATGACTGTTTGATATTACTAATCACCATTGGAAAGCACTTATGTTGACAACAGTGACTACAGACTGTTTAAAAAATCTTGATAATATCGTCTATATGTATGCTATGTTTGTCATGCAGATGTTATAATATTTTCAAATGCATGGAACAAAGCAACATATTTTTTTCTGGCTTGTGTGCAGTCATAAGGAACATTTTGGCTGTGTTGAGATAGACAGAATCAAGTGCTACATAGAAAATGTATGTATTTTATGATTGTTTACTGGGTAGATGAACTGGTCTAACAACCTGTTTTAGCCATATCCTGAGATATAAAGCAAAGACAAAATACAATGACAGGAAGAAAGCAATTATGAAAAGGAAAAGAAAACATTCAGCTATCTAAGAGTGTTAAACAACATCTATACAGTCAGACAGAATTATAAGTACTTCATAGGTTCATAGGTTGGTAGTAGGCTATCGGTCCTAGGGCCTATATAAGCCTAGCCATAACAATTCCCTGGATATTTGGAAATGTATATAAATATTTATTACCTGTCACTATTAATTTGTTTTTATCTCCTGAATGTAACTGGTGCTAACCAGTGTCAAGAACCAATTTGCTTGTCAAAGTATTTACTGTAATATCATGACTGTATTTGTCTGCAGTGCATTTGTGGATTGTTGTCTCTGTTATAATGTCTTTATTACTCTGTTTACTCTGTATACCCTGAAGCTTTTCTCCCCGGGCCTCTGCTGAAAATTAAATCCAGTCGAACTATCCCGGTCAACAAATGTAAAATAAATAAAAATAAATTAAAAAAATTTCTTCCCACAATATTTACTTCCCTGTATCCCTGTCTAGCAGGGTGACTGACGTGATCCTCGGAGTGAATTTCTTATCTCCCATCCAATCATCAAGGTTCCTTTTGAAGAGGGCCAAGGAGGCACTCTGCTTGACATGTATCAGCAGTCTATTCCAGAGTTTGGGGAGCCTATGGGTCAGGAACCTATCCCTCCAGTATGTTTTTTTCATTGTGATGACAAGGTTTAGATCCCTGGAGCATGTGGCTCTGAGGGATTGGGATTTCTTTAAGTGGAGCATGTCCAACATCTCTGGGTTTGACATAGCTTTGTATGTTAGGCAGAGATTGCCTTAGAGTAGGCAATATGCTATGGAGTAAAGCTGGAGTTTTTGAGATGGTCAGCATATGGTATCTGTTTGAGTCCTGTAATTCTCTTTGTGAGGTACTTCTGTGGCCTTTCCAGCTGTTACAGATGCCTTGTGAGGTACATACCAAATGGGGCATTGTACTCTATAATGGGTCTAATGAGAGCTGAGTAGAGGGAAACAATGACCCTTTTTTTCCTGAATGAGAACCCTTTTGTGATGAGGTGTGCCACATAGAAGTATTTCCTGTCTACTGTGGTAATGTGATATTTAAAGGAGAGACTACTGTCCACCTGTGTCCCTATGTCTCTTATCACACCTTTGGTGTTTAGTGTACTGCCACCTATGTGGTAATTCATGGGTACAGAGATTTTTCCAAAGGGAATAACTATACATTTATTGGCATTGAGCTTGAGGCCATGGCTCTGGCACTAAGCATCTGTTTCTGTAAGGCCCTTCTGTAGGATATCCACATCATTTGGGGGCTCAATAATGGCTCCTAGTTTGCAGTCATCTGTGAACTTTGTTAGCCAGACCTTAGTGTTGGCCTGTACTTCAGAGAAGTAGATGCCAAACAAGAGGTCCTAGGACTGAACCCTGTGGTACTACATTTGTCACTTGTCTGGAGTCAGATTTGGAGTCTGCTACTTTTACAGTCTGGGTTCTGTCAGTGAGCCAGTTGGTGACCCATCTTGTGACGGATGGATTTATACCCAGTTTAGTGAGTTTATCTATAATTCCAGAATGGGGGATGGTGTCAAAAGCCATGTCAAGGGCCAGAGAGGCTGTGTGAACTGCCTTATCCTCGTCTATGGCTTTTGTGACTGTTTCAAAGAAGTCGATCAGGTTCAGGAAGCATGATCTCCCTTTCACAAACCCAAACTGGATGGGGTCCAGAATTTGGAGGTCACCAATGTCTTTGTTTATGAGTTCCATGATTATACGTTCCATGGCCTTGCAGATCAGGCTCATCAGATTAATGGGATGGTAGTTCCTGGGTCCAAGGTGGATCCCCATTTGTAGAGTGGGATAACTGTTGCTGTGCACCATTCAGTGGGTACAAAGCCTGACATGAGGCTATGATTGAACATGGTGCTTAGGTGGGGTGCCAGTTAATTTTGCAGTTTATCTAGAATGCAGCCTGGGATGTCATCCAGTCCCATGGATGCTGTATTCTTAGCTTTGGAGAGTGCAGTTTCTACCTGTGCAGTTGTGATTGCAGGGGCTTTGCAATCTTCCAGTTTTGAGATGAGCCCTTCAGGGGTGAAATGGAGGTAAAGATAGCACTGAACCTATCTGCCAGGATATTGGCAATATCAGTTGGATCAGTATATTTAATGCTATTCTGTTGTAGCTCAGAGCATATCTGAGTGTTGCCATTTAGCTTCTTGACATAACTGTAGAATGCTTTGTGGTTGCCCTTGGAAAGTGTGGCAATCTTGTTTTTGTAGCTAGCTTTGGAGGATTTTATGAGGGATCTCAGCTTCTTACTTTGGCTGACCAGGGAGCTCCTCCACTCATGGATTTTAACTCTCTTTTGCAATAGTTTCTTCCTTCTGTTGTAGAGTTTGTTTATAGCAGGGGACCACCAGATTGGCTTCTTTTTTTTGGAGGATAGCATCTTGGTTCTGTTGGGGATAGCATGATCCATGCCCTTGTGTAAGTGCTTATAGAGTACCTTTGTGTAGGATTCAGCAGTCATAACTGTACTGTCCATCTGTATGGGTGCTGTGAAGTTTTCCACTTCTGTCTTAAGAAGCATGAGGTTGGCTTTGGAGATTATTTTTTTACCGTGGTTTCCTTAATGGGGGGTGGGGGTGGGATGCGGATATCCATGTTGATTAGCTTACGGTCAGGTCTGACCAATGAGGAATTGATTTCAGGTGTGGAACACCGGTCACTCATGTTGGTAATGACTAGGTCTAGGATACTGTTGCCTCTGGTGGGGGTGTGGATAAGTTGATCCAGGGCATTGGTATTTATGAATTCTAGAAAGCGTTGAGTGAGGGAGTTGGTACATGTGTAGTTTTCCCAGTTAATGGTGGGGTAGTTGAAATCTCCCATTATTAGGGTGTTGGCTAAACCCAAATATTTTCCAGTATATCAAGAAAATATGAGTAAGAATCTTGGGGCATGGTGGGGGATCTGTAGCAAGCTACAATTTGGATTGCAGTTTTGCCCAGAGTTAGTTGCACTTGGATAATTTCAGATGCATTATGTTGGGCAACTAGCCTGGAGGTGTGGATATCTTTAATGAATATCGACACACCTCCGCCTTTGGTGTTCCGGTCCAGGTTAGATTGCCGAAAGGCATGATATGAGTTATAGCCTGGTAATGCAGTGGTGCTCTCTGGAGCCTTGAACCATGTCTCAGTCACTGCACAGATATCAATGTTCTCCATTTTAAGGAGTGCCTCGAGTGAGTGCATTTTGAGGTTTAGACTTCAAGTGTTGAGTAGCATTACCCTCAGTTTTTTCTTGCCTGTACCTGTTATGGTAGTGGATTTGTCATTTCAACCTTGCCTAAAAAGGCACTATAGGGGTGGCAAGAGCATTTGCCAGTATGCAGAATCCCAGGGTGACAGGTGCAGGCCATCTGTGTAAAGCATCGTGGCCTGTCGACCATGTCATTCCAGGCAGACATATACTGGATCCCCTTAGAATGACACCAGAAGCTTAGCCAATTGTTGAAGTCAATCATGTTTTCTTTGTACTGTGGTATCATTCTGTGCGAAGGTAGGATGCTACTCAGGGCTAAGGTCATACCTGCCTTGATTACAAGATCAGAGAGCTCTTCCATGTCTCTTTTTTAATGTAGTCCATGGAGGTACATCTCAGGACATTCACACCAACATGGACAATGACAAAGTCATATTTGTACTTTTTGTGGAGTGACCCGAATGTGTAGGTTTTGTGGTGGATCCTGGCACCCAATAAGCAGCTAACAATAACTTTCTCCTTGTTTAGTCTGGTGAGTGGAACATCAGTGTGCCTGACTATAGATTCACCTATGACTAATGTGTTGGGTACATTGCTTTGCCTTATGGGGTGTGGTTGAGTGGCACACTGAGTTTGTGGGTTATGTGTCTTTTATGTTGTGTTGAGGGGTGGAGGTTGCCTGTATTTCTATTTTAGAGGTCTCTGTTGCTTGGGCAGATTATTATTGAGAACCTCAACAAATGTTTTTGTGTTTCTATGTGTGGATTTTGGTGGTGTGGGTTTAGTGAGACTATATGATGAGTGTGGTGTAGTGCAAGTGTTAACCTTCTCCTCCTGAATGATGAGTTCAGTGGAGAGAGCTTTACCTTCAGTTTGGCTAGTGCATCTCTCACAGGTTGTAGTGTTGGGTGGTAGGAGGAGAGGGTTGTCTGTGTACATGAGGCAATTGTTACATTGCCCCAAGATGCCCAGATTCATCAGGTGGACAGAAAAAAGCACCGGGAGCTGACCCTTGGACATGCCTGAATAAAAAACTATTTTACTCTAGACAAGTGAGGAAATTACAAGCACTGTTTTCCTCTAGGTAGATAAGTACAAAAGCTGTTTTCCTCTAGGTAATGAGGAAGGTTGAGTGCTGTAGTAATTTGTAGCTTAGTGCTTGCAACAACTTCTGAGCAACTGCTGAGCTTGAAAAAGCAGGTTCAAGTGCTAAAAATAGACTAGTTCTAAGGGAAAAACTGAAGAGCAGACTTTATGGCGCCGGGAAGTTTAACCCTAGTTAAATGACACTGCGCGATGTGCAAAAACGTGCAAACATGGGTTTTTAAACAGAAAGATGAAAGGCATAGATATAGCCCAAAATGGCTAATAAAACTACAATTTCTGAGCTGAAACCACTCCTCCAGCAACAGAAAGGCTGTTCCGAAGCTCACTAGTCTCACTGATGAACAGAGAAGCTTTCCTCTATCTTAGAAAGGTTTGGGCAACACAGGAAATTACAAACAGCCCAGAATTCAACAAAATCTGAAAAACAGATTTTACTTGTTCTAGAAAGGTGGGAAACGAGTAGAGGGATAAGATTTTTTGTTTGTTTGTTTGTTTTTTAAAGTTATAGCAAATACAGCAATAGAAACACTCAACACAGAAAACAGGCTATCGCACTTGAGTGTGTAGCCCTTTACAGTAAAACAGATGAAAAAACACTTAAAAAATGATAATTTAAAGTGAGAACAGCATTAAATTTCAAAAACAGTTCAGATAAGTAGCAAAGCTAATAAAAAAGTGGTTGGAGTAATGCAGTAAGCAAAAACAAGTACTAAAAAGAAAAACAGAGGTACTTAATCCACTCAAAATCTCCTTTTCTCTGTCTGCTGCTGCAGGACTCTGCAGGACACCCAGGCAGGCTCTTGCTGAGTTAGTAGAAGCACAAAAACTGCGCAAATATGGGTTTTTAAACAGAAAGATGAAAGAGAGAGAAATAGCCCAAAATAGCCAATAAAACTACATTTTCTGAGCTGAAACCACTCCTCCAGTAACAGATAGACTGTTCCAAAGCTCATGACTCTCAGTGATGAACAGAGAAGCTTCCCTCTATCTTAGAAAGGTTTGGACAACAAACAAACTTAGAAACAGCCCAGAACTCAGCAAAATCTGAAAACAGGACTTTACTAGTTCTAGAAAAGTAGGAAAAGAGTAGTAGGATAGGATTTTTTTAAAAGTTAAAGCAAATACAGCAATAAAAACAATTTTAACACAGAAAACAGGTTATCACACTTGAGTGTGTAGCCCTTTACAGTTAAACAGATGAAAAAAAAACACTTAAAAATGATAATTTAAAGTGCAAACAGTATTACATTTCCAAAACAGCTCAGATAAGTAGCAAATTAATAAAAAAAGCAGTCAGAGTAATGCGGCTAGCAAAAACAAGCAATAAAAAGAAAAACAGAGGTACTTAATCCTCTCAAAGTCTCATTTTCTCTCTCTGCTGCTGTAGGACTCTGCAAGACACCCAGGGAGCCTCTTATATAAATTCAATTGTGCATGCATCTTATTTAAGTGAGAAGGCCATCCAAAAGCACATAGCAGAATTATGCATACAGAAATATAATAGACAGTATACCCTCAGTCATGCATCTGAAAACACAATAAGGATATCTTATACTTCATATGTATAATTAACACAAGCTCCACTATCTAAAGTTTTATAAATGATATTAAATATAAGAGGAAATGGAACAACAGTAAAATGTTTGGAATGTCCTGTAATAAAATCCAGGGCCACATGTACTGTAGCTCTAGACTTACAAATATTGCCAGAAAATGTTGAAAGAACACTTATATATATATTTATTTTGCATTACTATACACTGGACTATCACAGCAGTAGAAAAAGGTTGCACACCCTGTAGTATTACCCAGGACCATCAGTATTCCAACCCTGCACATACACCTGCTGCCACAGGAGTAGCTACATGACAGTTCCACAGTTTCCTAGTCAATCCTAAGTTCTGTGTGTTAACTGTCATGCAACACCACTTAGCTTGTTTGCACAGTGCCCAACAGAGTTAACTGAATGTTTCCATTTTCAGTTATTGACTGTCTCTATCCTGTCTGCAGGTGTTCAATGGTTGCAGCTGTTGGGAGCCTTGCTAACTGCTGGGTAATATCATTTAGCAGTGTTACATGAAGAAAAGCAAAAATTGCAACAGTGTATCCTTTTTGACCTTAGCACCATGCAAATGCTAGCAAAAATGAAAATAAATAAATAAATAAATAAATAAAAGGAAAAAGTTGAAATGAAGAAAAGCAATCTGTGAAATAAATATTAGAAATGTCTGTTATTACACAGGAAATATTTTTACATAACATGTCTGATAGTACACAAGAAATATTTTTACATAGCTCTGGATTTGAACTCTTACTCCAATGAACATTTACAACACAGTAAGGGTGCCTTAACCCTTTTTGCCATACAACCAGTTTTGCAGCAGGGAACTGAAATCAGTACTATGAAACGACATGGCAGATATTTGTACATATATTAATTTTGGATGTAGTACACTGAATGATCACACAATCATTTATAACTATTGCTTGAAAAAATGCATCTCTGTCTTATCTCTCTATGTTTGTTGCTCATTCTTGCCTTTTCTGACCAGAAATCTGAGACATGCAGTCTGTAAGGCATTCTGTATCATTGTCCTTAAACTGTGTGAGGATATTATATGGCAATAACATGCAGTTCTCAAAAATGAAGGGGTGGCTGGATGTTAATGAACAGAACCTATGAATTGTGTGCTGCTTACTTACATTTCCCACTTTGATAAAATTACTTCTACACTTTATAAGTCTAACCAGGCTGACAAACCCACTGGAGGTAGGGCAGTCTGCATTGCTGTTGTGTTTTCCATCTGCCTACCAGTAATCATTCACAGTTGCAATCCATTAGCAACAAACACAGAGGGAGTGCTTGCACTATGTTTACATCACCTACACAGAGCCAAGTACTTCAGACTCAGCAATTCTGAGTTTACACCTCATTTTGCCCTTCACCATGCTCACAGCCCTGAATCTACACCATAAAAAGGCAACTATACAGCTAGAGAACCTGAAAGCGAGGAGATTTCTTTATGTAGAGAAGACAGAAGAGGTTATTACTTTGGGATATGTCTGCACAGAAGACTACTGACTTTGAGAAGGTATGCTTGCATTTTTCAGCTATATACTGCAGATGCTGAAATATCATTAAGAAAAATATGTTTATTATATATGCCTCTCTCTCTCTCTATATATATATATATATATGTATATCTGTATATATATATATATATATATATATAGAGAGAGAGAGAGAGAGAGAGTCTATATTACAACACTGAAGCTTTAGTTAATCAAATAACTAAAGCTCGATCTTGTAATATCGACAACTAAAATTGTCGAACGGCTGATTCAACCAAGAGAAACACTTTCCTTGGCCAAATAAAAAAAAAAACAACTTTACATCCGAAATCAAGTAGGGGACTTCACCCCCCCCACACCCCCTACCTAAATATACCAACTCTGAGATCATTCCAAATTAGATAAACAGGCATACTCTACATAACGGCCAAGGTAAGTGAAAGAGAGAGAAATAGCCCAAAATAGCCAATAAAACTACATTTTCTGAGCTGAAACCACTCCTCCAGTAACAGATAGACTGTTCCAAAGCTCATGACTCTCAGTGATGAACAGAGAAGCTTCCCTCTATCTTAGAAAGGTTTGGACAACAAACAAACTTAGAAACAGCCCAGAACTCAGCAAAATCTGAAAACAGGACTTTACTAGTTCTAGAAAAGTAGGAAAAGAGTAGTAGGATAGGATTTTTTTAAAAGTTAAAGCAAATACAGCAATAAAAACAATTTTAACACAGAAAACAGGTTATCACACTTGAGTGTGTAGCCCTTTACAGTTAAACAGATGAAAAAAACACTTAAAAATGACAATTTAAAGTGCAAACAGTATTATATTTCAAAAACAGCTCAGATAAGTAGCAAATTAATAAAAAAAAGCAGTCAGAGTAATGTGGCTAGCAAAAACAAGCAATAAAAAGGAAAACAGAGGTACTTAATCCTCTCAAAGTCTCATTTTCTCTCTCTGCTGCTGTAGGACTCTGCAGGACACCCAGGGAGGCTCTTATATAAATTCAATTGTGCATGCATCTTATTTAAGTGAGAAGGCCATCCAAAAGCACATAGCAGAATTATGCATACAGAAATATAATAGACAGTATACCCTCAGTCATGCATCTGAAAACACAATAAGGTTATCTTATACTTCATATGTATAATTAACACAAGCTCCACTATCTAAAGTTTTATAAATGATATTAAATATAAGAGGAAATGGAACAACAGTAAAATGTTTGGAATGTCCTGTAATAAAATCCAGGGCCACATGTACTGTAGCTCTAGACTTACAAATATTGCCAGAAAAATGTTGAAAGAACACTTATATATATATTTATTTTGCATTACTATACACTGGACTATCACAGCAGTAGAAAAAGGTTGCACACCCTGTAGTATTACCCAGGACCATCTGTATTCCAACCCTGCACATACACCTGCTGCCACAGGAGTAGCTACATGACAGTTCCACAGTTTCCTAGTCAATCCTAAGTTCTGTGTGTTAACTGTCATGCAACACCACTTAGCTTGTTTGCACAGTGCCCAACAGAGTTAACTGAATGTTTCCATTTTCAGTTATTGACTGTCTCTATCCTGTCTGCAGGTGTTCAATGGTTGCAGGTGTTGGGAACCTTGCTAACTGCTGGGTAATATCATTTAGCAGTGTTACATGATGAAAAGCAAAAATTGCAACAGTGTATCCTTTTTGACCTTAGCACCATGCAAATGCTAGCAAAAACGAAAATAAATAAATAAATAAATAAAAGGAAAAAGTTGAAATGAAGAAAAGCAATCTGTGAAATAAATATTAGAAATGTCTGTTATTACACAGGAAATATTTTTACATAACATGTCTGCTAGTACACAAGAAATATTTTTACATAGCTCTGGATTTGAACTCTTACTCCAATGAACCTTTACAACACAGTAAGGGTGCCTTAACCTTTTTTGCCATACAATCAGTTTTGCAGCAGGGAACTGAAATCAGTACTATGAAACGACATGACAGATATTTGTACATATATTAATTTTGGATGTAGTACACTGAATGATCACGCAACCATTTATAACTATTGCTTGAAAAAATGCATCTCTGTCTTATCTCTCTATGTTTGTTGCTCATTCTTGCCTTTTCTGACCAGAAATCTGAGACATGCAGTCTGTAAGGCATTCTGTATCATTGTCCTTAAACTGTGTGAGGATATTATATGGCAATAACATGCAGTTCTCAAAAATGAAGGGGTGGCTGGATGTTAATGAACAGAACCTATGAATTGTGTGCTGCTTACTTACATTTCCCACTTTGATAAAATTACTTCTACACTTTATAAGTCTAACCAGGCTGACAAACCCACTGGAGGTAGGGCAGTCTGCATTGCTGTTGTGTTTTCCATCTGCCTACCAGTAATCATTCACAGTTGCAATCCATTAGCAACAAACACAGAGGGAGTGCTTGCACTATGTTTACATCACCTACACAGAGCCAAGTACTTCAGACTCAGCAATTCTGAGTTTACACCTCATTTTGCCCTTCACCATGCTCACAGCCCTGAATCTACACCATAAAAAGGCAACTATACAGCTAGAGAACCTGAAAGCGAGGAGATTTCTTTATGTAGAGAAGACAGAAGAGGTTATTACTTTGGGATATGTCTGCACAGAAGACTACTGACTTTGAGAAGGTATGCTTGCATTTTTCAGCTATATACTGCAGATGCTGAAATATCATTAAGAAAAATATGTTTATTATATATGCCTCTCTCTCTCTCTCTATATATATATATATATATATATGTATATCTGTATATATATATATATATATATATATAGAGAGAGAGAGAGAGAGAGAGAGAGTCTATATTACAACATTGAAGCTTTAGTTAAATAACTAAAGCTCGATCTTGTAATATCGACAACTAAAATTGTCGAACGGCTGATTCAACCAAGGGAAACACTTTCCTTGGCCAAATAAAAAAAAAAACAACTTTACATCCGAAATCAAGTAGGGGACATCACCCCCCCACACCCCCTACCTAAATATACCAACTCTGAGATCATTCCAAATTGGATAAACAGGCATACTCTACATAACGGCCAAGGTAAGTGTTTCCCTGGGTTAAATCGGCTGTTCAACAATTTACAAATTCAGTATTACAAGTTCAAGCTTTACTTATTTGATTAAGTAAAACTTCGATCTTGTAATACAGAACCTATATATATATATATATATATATATATATATATATATATATATATATATATATATATATATATGTGTGTGTGTGTGTGTGTGTGTGTGTGTGTGTGTGTATGTATATATATATATATATATATATATATATATATATATATATATATGTATATATACACATACACTGTATAGGTTTACTATTGAAACCTTGAGACTGCATCCATCAATCAGCCTTAACATCATAACAATATCTTGAAAATTGCAACAGAGAACAATCAGGAAACTTGAAGCTGAATACATCAACTCCCGTACTTTGATGTATTCGACATAGCAGGAGGTGACAGTCACCCAAGCTAGGCACCAGTGTACAGTGACACTATAGTGTCAATGGTACATCACTTATACTATTTTGCAAGGGGGCAAGCCCCCCTGACCTCCACACCTCCTTCAAATTATATATGCCATCTCTGAAATCATTCTACAGTGAGGAAATGAGTTAATTACCTGTTCCTCAATGAACAGCAAACTCCACTGAAAATTCCGAACTCATATACTCGAACTACAGTACCTATGTGATGTAGTGTAGTCAATGTGCTAGGGTTTGCAAAACTGCCTCTTGGAAAACTGCAAGTCAACATTGTCACTCTCAATCAACTGCAGTTCGCAAATCTAATTGTAAACCTATATATTTATTTATTTATTTTACATTTGTGGACCGGGAGTGTCCGGCTGAGTTTTTGACCTTTTTCAGTGGATGCCCGAGGAGAAAGATATACAATGCAATAAAAATAGCAATACAGATACATTTCAATAAAAATAGCAATAGAGAATTTTGGTAGTTAAAATACAAGTATATTGTTGACAGATATAACAATACTATAAACAAAAAGGAGAATGTTAAAAAAAGTAGAATGAGTTGTATGTTTTGGTTTAAAAACAGAGCTGAGTAGCAGAAACTTAAAAAGGTTACATACGAATTTCAGGGAGCAGAGTATAGAAGAAGCTTTGGAGGTTGCATAGGAAGCATAGGATGAAGTAGTTAATGGTAAGTTTTAGTAAGTTAGTTTGACTGTACTATAAAAAGCAGGTAATAATCAGGGAGGGTGAGTACAATGGCAGGACCAGTGTTTTTTTAAAGTGGTATTTGGTTGCTAGCTTAAATTGTTCAGGGTGAGTCAGGGACCTTATTTCTAGTGGGAGTTTGTTCCATGCACTAGAGTTATGGTAGCTATATAAGTTTCACCCTGCGTTGGATTTGGGTTTATGGATTTTTAGTAGGTCTTGGTTTGAGCTTCGGAGAAGTCTGGCAGGGGAGTAGTGAGAGATGAAAGAAAATGGATATAAAGATATATATATATATATATATATATATATATATATATATATATATATATATATATCCGTTTCCAAATTTTACTTTTATCTGTATGGCTTACTTAGAAGTGTACTGATGGCATGGACACGTTTGTCAGGGCATTTCACAGGTATACATGACTGACAATAGTTTAAAACTAAATGTTCTGTGTTAAATCTGTAATCATGTTTCAGGGACAGTTCATTCGATAGCACTTTTAGCATTTCACTGATGGTCTGTTAGCAAAATGTGTCATGTGCCTGTTCTTTTGGGGGTGGGGGGCAAGGTTCTGTTTTGGCACAAACAAGGATATGTTGCTGCTGCTAATCTCCTTGTTTTGCATCCAGCCTTACTTTGTGTGTGAATCTAATATGTTACAACCTCACAATTCCTGTTTTTCCTATTTCAATATCTTGACTGTTTAATGTTTCTCCAGTGGGTAATAGTGAAATGCTAAATCGAGATAAGGTGCCTGAATAAAACCAGTAAACCAATTTCAAAAACAAAAACAGGCACCAGTAGAAGTAGAATAAATGAACGAAAAAACTTTTTAGTGGAAGCGACAGCTGATTTATTTAATACATAAACGCACAAACTCCACTGTGTTTTCATCCACTCGACTTCATCAGATGTATCAAATACTTTAAGCTGTAACTTACCTATTTATAACCCTTCCAACCATTAATTACTTAACCATTTAATAGTTTAATTCAATAACTAGTTAAAAACAATTAAAATGAACTCGTCTAACATAATTTATTCCTGTATACACATACTTTAGAATATAATGTTGTAATGTAAACAAAGTATATAAAAACTTTCCACTTAAAAATCATAATGGACAATCGTATAAAATCATATAAAGTTAGTAAACACATAAAAGTACTAACAAATTGAAAAAATATAAAAAGAAAAACTAATGCATTTGGAATGTCCATAAATGTTCCTTTGAAAGTTAATCAAAAAGACAGTTGAAATAAATTTCAAACAAAAAAACTTGTTGAAACATATTCCTATTAATATGCTTGTCCATAAAAATGTATACAAAATATTAATATTTAAAACCTTATTGTATAAAACAGTGAATAGAAAGAATACATATATCAGGTTTATGTGACAAACCCTATAATTTAGCTGCCCTCATCTTTAAAATGGGGGTAATGGATATATGCTCATTAAGACCTGGGAGTCTATTAGCTTCCAACAGTAACTGCCAGTATACTTCCCTGACTTCTATCCTATTCTTCCAAGGTCCCCCCTATTGTCTTGTAAATTACCTACAAAAAAGGTAAAAATCTCAAGGAAGTTTTGGAGAAAAATGATAAAAGACCTACCAGAAAAAAGTTAGGTATGTTTAAGTGTGGGTTTGAGACAGGACTCGATATACATTCCGGATAGGCAATACGTGATTAGAAGTGGCAGCTTTTCCAATTGCAATAGTGAAGGCTTAATATACTTAGCCCTATGTAAAACATGTGGTGTGTTTTATGTTGGAAAAACCACCCGGAAACTGAAAAGAAGAATATACGAACATTTAATTGGCATTAGGACACATGATGGCAACAATGCAATATACAAACACACTTTAACATGTGCTGGAGCAAAATGTTTTTTTTTTTTTGTTATTGAAATGGTACATCAATGCATTAGTTTTTCATTTTATATTTTTTCAGTCTGTTAGTACTTTTATGTGTTTACTAACTCTATATGATTTTATATTGTTGTCCATTATGGTTTTTAAGTGGAAAGTTTTTATATACTTTGTTTACATTACAACATTATATTCTAAAGTAGGTGTATACAGGAATAAATGATGTTAAATGAGTTCATTTTAATTGTTTTTAACTAGTTATTGAATTAAACTATTAAATGGTTAAGTAATTAATGGTGGGAAGGGTTATAAATAGGTAAGTTACAGCTTAAAGTATTTGATACATCTCATGAAGTCCGGTGGATGAAAACGCCATGGAGTATGTGCGTTTATGTATTAAATAAATCAGCTGTCGCATCCACTAAAAAGTGTTTTCGTTCATTTATTCTACTTCTACTGGTGCCTGTTTTTGTTTTTGAAAATAGTGAGATGCTACATTTTCTGTTTTATCTGGAAACAGGTATTTTTAGTTATGTGATACTTATGTTTATTATCCTTCCATTGTGTTTTAGGTCACCTAAGAGTATGGCACCAAGTGCCTCAATCCCTGACAACCCCTCCTTTCAGTGACCCTGAAAATCAGGAAATCCTGGAAGATTTTAGGTGACATGGTGCCTTTCTGCTTGAGAGGGGATGTGGAGATATGTTATCCAGAAAGCAAATTTGGGAAAAGATAGTTGCTGATGTGAATGCAGTAGGCAGTCACTGCAGGATATATGATCTGGTGCTCCACAGGACCACTGATGTGATCTCATTTGCATAGAGAAACTGCAGTGGCCCATGATTGGATGGGTATGGGGGGCTGCTACAGAGCCATCTCTAACAGCAAATGAAGAGTTCCTGTCCACTATCAGGGATCTAGACAGGAAAATGCAGAACAGCATGTCCTTGATATTGGTGCTACTGTTTCAGGGACAGCAAGTATGTCCCAGGAGGAGCTTTCAGGTAGGCTTATGTATCTCAATTGTTACATAGGTTCACAGGTTCATAGGTGTTTACTATGCTACCAACCACAAGGGCCTTTTTAAGCCTAGCCATGCATCCTGAATATCTGGCAAGTTCTGACACCCTTGATAAGTGTAAGCATGGGCCTGGAAGATGAACCATTTACAGGTTACCTATTTGCAATAGAGACATAGGTGCCAAACCAGGGATGAATTTCTGGTTTCCTATCCAGTTGTTCAAGTTGCAATTGTATTGGTTTAGAGAGGAACTCTGTTTCACATGGATGGGGACCCTGTTCCATAGATATGGTAGTCTCTGGGATACATACCTGTCTCTCCAGCAGGTCCTATTTATATCATAGGCAAGGTTTACAACTTTAGAATGGGAATTTCTGGTACTGTTTGTTTTGTGGATATGCAGGAGTTCCATCAGAGTGGGGTCTGACAATACCCTGTATGCCAGGCATAGATCTCCCCCCTCAAAAGCCTGTAGGAGAGAGAATACAGGGATAGGGCATTGAGGCAGTCAGCATAGGACATATTACTTATGCTCTGTATTCTTTTAGTGAGAAACCTCTGTGGACGTTCCAGTTGTTAGATATGCCTGGTTAGGTACACACCAAAGGGGCATTGTGCTCAATGATAGGTCTGATGAATTCCGAATACAGTGGAACAATGACTTCCTTGGACTTAGATGCTATACCTTTGTTTATAAGTTGTGCAACATAGAATGATTTCCTCACCACTGTAGACACATGATGATCAAAGGCTAGATTACTATCTATGTGTGTCCCTAAGTGTTTGACTTCTGGGTCAACTCTAAGGGGTGTGTTGTCAATATGATAATTACCAGTGATGGATGACTTTTCAAAGGGCACTATTATGCATTTCTTGGCATTTAGTTATAATCCATGGCTCTGACACCAGTTATGCATCTGTGTCAGCCCCTCCTGGAGAACATTTGTGTCAGTTTGAGATTCAATGACAGCTCCTAATTTGTAATCATCCGCCAATTTAGTCAGCAAAAGACCACTGACATTGACCTTGACTTCTGAGAGGTAAATGTCATTATAGTGAAATATTCACAGCAATACAACAGTTCTGTTTCACAATAAATTGATTTGTGTGGGGGGAGGGAGGTTGTAGATTGTTACAGTTAATATCATATTCTGACTGATTACACATGGGCTTAGGTTGGACTTGTCATACAAGTTTTTCTTGAAAATATAGTTAATGGACATATAAATGGCAAAACATTTTAACCCCCATGTTACTGTTAATTGTAATGATGTTATCCTTAACTTTTGTTTATCTTCATCCAGGACCATCGTCCATAGAAAACATAGCATCAACTGCACATTATATGCCAAATAGCTTCTTTGTCAGTGGTGATGAGCAGTTCAAACAAATATATAACTTTTATCCATATGTGTGATGTGGGTGTCAGGACTGTTGTGTATATTGTTGTACTTTCTATAGTAGTGGCACCACTGTTACTTTTTAGCATATATTTGGCTATTTTTTTCCTGTGTTTGTCAGTTATTATCACAGGTGGTCCTGACAATGGAAGTATAGGGCTATTATTACCACCTTATGGTAGAGTTCCATCAGACTCTGATAATGATGGTGGCCAAACAGAGGCACAGTTGGAGGGTGCAGAGGTTGAATCTGATACTGAGGTCAGTGTAATTCTATCTGGCACAGCCAGTAGGCCTACCCCAACCCATTCCAGTGAGCCCTCAGATATTGGACAGATAGAAGGTGAGACATTTGATCAAGAAAGTGTGGTTACAGTGCTTTCGGCACCTGTTGACTCTGGCTATAGACAAAGTGTGGGTAAGGTGCCACACAGGAGGGTTGTTATGGGTGCTCAGAGGATATGTGCTGTCCATCCTCCACTTGATCCAAATGTGTATTCCTGTGCCACTCAATGTATGCTTAGGGCCATCATGGAGGCACAAGCATGTTACCAGAGGTCCTCCAGAGACATGCTTAGGGTTGTAGATGTGGCACTGGCTGAGATGCATGACTGACTCCACTGTTTTGCAGATTCAGTGGATCGAATGAATGACATGTTGGAACAGGCGGTGTCTGTGATGGAACATCTGCTGGAAGGGGGACAGCATACTTGTGAGTGTAGGTCAGCCACATAACCTGCTGTTTATTGAAATAGGCATGCCTGATCATTATCCCACAGTGGCACTACTTCAACTGCTCCATCAGTGTTTGAGGTGTCCATACCCAGACGTGGCAGGCCATGGGGTCATGCTCCTGGCTGTACTTGTGAGGGGAACTCATCCAACAGATATTAGTTAGTCATGTTCAAGTATCAACAGTGCATCTGAACATGGGTGTGGGTGTGGATGTACCATTGCAACTCCTGGCAGAGTCAGTTTTCATGTTCGGGTATGATAACAATGAACTGCCTCCTCTATCATGCATGTCTCCCATCTGTCTGGCAAATCAGATGTACAGCTAGCACAGAGCTTGGTTGTGTTCATGCAGACACTCAGACACCAATTTCACCTGGAAGACCTATACAGACATGCACAGGAGATTGAAGCCCATTTTCTCTCACTGGCCATTTATTACTTCATTCAAATGTCTGCCTGTTTCTCTTTCTTACTCACACACACTCACAGACCGTTTGTGTCAGTCTAGGCTTCCTGCCCCCACACACACACACACGCATGCACACAACACCCTGTGCAAGTGATGATAACCATGCCATATCCTTGTTTTTTATCTTTTGGATTCAGGGATACATAATGTCTGTGTCTGATGCTCAGGGTGCATAGCTGACTTAGTGCTTAGTATATCTGCATTTGTGATGTTGATTTGGTAATTGTACCTTTGTCTTATATTGGTCTTAGAAAATTAGACAGTTGATAGAATCAGACATTTTTTTGCATCAGTATTGTTAATGACCTTTTGAAGATTGTGAAGTCTGAAACTGAAATATGCCTTATTACTTTCTAAATTCACTCTTTATTGATTTTCCAGTACAAAAGTAGGGTGCTTAACCGAGAACATTGGGTGACCATCAGTAATTCTGAGAGGTATGATTGTGGGAATCTTTGATGCCTGAGGCCTACTACTTGATAATGTACACATATAAGTCATGTAAGTAAATGCTGTCACATGTTAAAGTAATTTCTTTACAAATCACCCAACTTTTACTTGTTTACATTAACAAGTAACATAATGGAAAGATATGCCATTCATTCATATTACTAAACAATACACTCCAGGTTCAACACTTACCTTATACATCCATCAGTTGTAACAATTTTAGTTCAGGGCTGACTCTGTCTGATGCTAGAAGTACACAGCCATTACATAGGTAGGTAAATGTCATGAGCATTGACTGGCATTGATGTTACTATATGTATGTGCATAGGAGGAAGGTTTTAGCCCCTTAGGTGGTGAGTGAGTGTGCTATGCACTGCCTCTTAGCCAATGCAAGGGCATATTCAGAATGGCTACATCTGACTACACTCACAGCAGCTGCTGGATCCCCCTCTGACTCCTCACCTGGGTGTGGCTGTATTGAAATTGTCATTGATGGTGGGATGTGTGCCCCTTCCCCTTGTTGATCCTGTTGTAGCTGTTTACTCAGGCTGATGTTGTCTAGCATTGGGCATACAGTGATTATTTCAGTACACGTTCATGGATTGTACAGCAGGGCTTTGCCGGATGTATCTAGGCACCAGAACCATGACATTGGCAGCCCAAATACATACTCTGTAATATCTCTTGTTTGAGCATGTGCCTTATTATGGCATTCTTCACCAGAAATGTGTGCATTTCTGGTGGGTGTCATCAGCCATGATGCCAATGCATAACCTGCATACCCCAGTAAATGACCCTGTGGGATACCCTCCCTAGTGAACATCTGTTCATCTGGGAGGTGTGCAGATATGTGAGTGGTGGTAACTGCCTGAGTTGCCAGCACACTCAGGATAATTCCCTTGGCATTACACATGACTTGATAGTTAATAGAGTGGAAGCCCTTTCTATTTATGTAGAGCCATCCCTGTTCCCCAGGTAGTGCCTTAATTTGTATATGTGTACAATCTATGGCACCTGGTACTTCAGGGTTATGTGATACAGGGCAGAAGTCCTCCATATTTGTGGCCCTGTACTCAGGAGTATGGAGAAAATATATGTGGTATCTGGCATGTTGTAGGATAGCATTCAGGGACTGATGGAAGATCAAGGATGCTGATGCCTGTGACACCTCCATCATGTCCCCTGTTGGTATCTGAAAGGTTCCTGTAGCTAAAATGTTAATTTCTACACATAACTCTGTTTCTAGTGGTATGGGTTCCCCTTGGTTTGCCCTGGCTCTGACTTGAGGATGACAGAGATTGCAGAGTTCCTGCAATGTGTCTCTATCCACCCTGAAGTACTCTACAATTTCCACATCATGTAGATTGTGATACGTTAAACAGGGCCTGAAAACTCTTCTCCATCTTGGCCTTGGTCTATTAGCAGCAGCATAGACTTCAGCCTGTTGTACATACACATGAATTAAAGCAACAGTAACCCCTAACATTCGTTTTAAGTAGACTCCTTTCCATGGCTGTATTCCATTAGGTTTTGGAATTCGCTGGGAAAACCAGTGCTGAGTCTACATGGTTTCTTTATAGTTTGTTGAATAGCTCCTCCATCTTGGATTGGTTGATTAGCATACAATTCAGCTACTTATGCTGCAATTAGCATGCCATGGTGTTTCGCCTCACAGCAAGATGTTCTCCGGTTCAATCCTCAGCTGGGGTCCCTTCTGTGCGGGGTCTGCATGTCCTCCCTGTGGTCACGTGGGTTTCCTCCGGGTGCTCCGGTTTCCTCCCACATCCCAAGGTCATGCTCTAGGTGGATTGGATACTCTAAATTGGCCCTAAGTGTGAGTGCATGTGTGTGTGTGCCTTCCGTGGAAGGTTGGGCGCCGGGCTGGCAACTCAACACCATAAAACTCCACTGCCAATTATGAGCGGAGAGGTGATCCACTGTGGTGACCCCTAACCGGGAAAAGCCAAAAAAGGAAGACGAAGAAGCATGCCATGGTGTTTATACCTTATTTTAGAGCTACTTATTGAATCTAAAGCAGTGTATTACCATGTGGGTGACGCTGCACAATACACATACAGTATAAACAGACCATATAGGCTCTACTGAGTCTGCCTGCACATCATTTCATGCCCCAGAAATTACAGGAAACTATCTAACATGTACAGTAAGAAGGTATTGCCCATGGTTTGCCATATAGTTAATACAGTTGTGTTATAGGCTGGATTTAAAAATGTTATCTGTTTAATACACCACCAACACTTTTTTCTAGCTAGTGACATAAAACCAAAATGCCAGTGATCGGCTTTGCCCTGTTATTAAAGTGATATTTATTTTTGATATGTCTCTCTCTCTCTCACTCTCTCTCTCTCTCTCTATATATATATATATATATATATATATATATATATATATATATATATACACATATATTAATTCACAAGGAAAGCTAGCACTTCTTGAGACCCAAAGTTGCTAGCTGAGCCTCCTTAAAAACAAAGCAAATGAACCACAAGCTGTGCCTGTGTTTTGAAATCACTACTTCTTTACTGAAAAATACTAAATAGATGAGCAATTTCACCCTTAACAGACTTTCATCAGATATAACTCCAGTTTACATTAAATGCAGTATTTATATGCTTTAACATATATATTCCATTGACAGCACACTCAAGTTGTGATAATCTTTCTTTGGCCAAGCTAAAGTAAGAGAGGTCTCATCTTTCACACTTGTTCTGAATATCTTCTCCTCTTTGTGGGTAAGAGGTTATAGCTTATGTATTGCCATGGTCTATAACTAATGCCTAATGATACACACACTTTATATAACTATTGTCTGTGGCTAGGCACATCCTTTAGTACATTAGCTTATCTGTGAAGCAGTAAGTAGGTGTCATTTGTCATATTTAAAATGGGAAACAAGTAACAAAAATACATAACAATCAACCAGGTTATAACCCTTAAGTTTTATACTGTTGGAATCATAATTGCCACTAATCAGGACCATACTGGGAGTTGTCTAGCTGTCCTAGTGGCTGTATGAATCTACCTATATTCTTTGTGTGAGGTAATGTGTCATCCTTTCTAAGGAAAAAAATAATATATCTAGTGACATATTAATTGTAAGTAGTGTGTCATGAGCCATACAAGGGCTCTGCTTGTGCTAGGTCTATGGCAACTTACAGCATTTTATAACAGTAGACTGAGCAAGTTTAATCATGAATGACTCATTTTCTAATATGCTCCAAATAATGACAAAAAAGATGTAATCCATCTATAACAGAGGCAAGCACAGATTAATTAATTCAAAGATTGTTATTATATTCTTAGGAAGAAGTAGGTATCATATGAGGATAGGTCCACTGCCAATATTTATACATACTGAAAATGTGCAGGTTTTGCAGGTTGCATAACTAAGACATACTTAGCCTGTGATAGGAGGGTAAACACATATGTGTGAATCTTTGTTGAGAAAAGACTAAATCACAAAGTGTGAAACTAGAGCTAAATTAAAGAAAGTGATGAGTTTGTTCAAAGGGACTGTAGCCTCCCGGGTCCTTACCCTGAGGCTGGCAAGGTTCTTTCCTAAATCATAGAGATAAGAATGATACCCCACCACTGGACCAGTAATCAAAGAGTCTCAATCCTCACCACTGGCACTAGTGCAGGACATACATTAGGAGGATGACAAGGTATACACACAGTATTTCCAGATGCAGCTCTCTACATCAAGTGGAATTTCCCTTAAGAGCACACAGAGATCATAGTGAGTCTGGGGCTGGTTTCTCCCTCTTTTTTCAGATCCCCAATAAGACTTCCCACTGGCACAGCTATAGAGTTGAGATCTCAGCTGAGTGGCCAAGCCAAGACCTCCAGCACCCTCTCTGTCCAACCAGTTCTTCATGTCCCTGCCCAAGTAGCTGACACACACACTCTTTGATGCTTGATTTATACACAAACACACACCTGGGAAATTCTGGCACAGGTCTACTAGCTATGCCCCTTTTGCTCAGACTATAAGGTAGCTATCACTGCCACCAGCCAGCTCCTTATCAGCTACATTAAGGCCCTTAATAAAAGGTGTCCAGTCTTACTGTGTAATATTGATATTATTACAAATGGTAGTTTGACCAAGAGCAAAGCTATTAAGAGTGGTCCATAGTGTCACCAAATAAATATTCATGTACTCTCAGAACATAAATATCTCTAGACAGATCATCCAGAATGAAATGTTTAAATATATTTAATAATAAATAAAAGTACAAGACAATACTAAATCTATATTTACAATGACATCAGAGTTCAAAATCACAGGAAATATTTAAAACAACATTGCAGGACAGTCTGAAATAAATAAAGAAAATATCTAAGCTAAGCTTTGCTATATTCCTGACTATATCTAAGAGAATTACTATAACCTAAGAACTTACTTATTATGGAGCAAGGCAGATGTGTTGAATGGATCTTCTAGCAAATGTCAGGTCAAAGACAGAAGACAGAATGCTGTGTCTGTCTAAGAGACTACTTAAATTAATCTCACATATTACATGCTTGGATAGCCTGCAGAATGATATAATTTCTTGTCATCTGACTCTATCCCAGGTGAAGCTCCCCTGCTGGAATCTAGAAGTATTTAGCATCTACCTGTGAAAATACATAGGCAAGTGTTTTTACTCAGATCTTTGATAAAGACTGAAAGTCATAAAACAATAAAACACTTCCAAGACAATACAGAAAGCTTCTCAGCTCAGACATTGTGTCTCCTTGCTGACATAAAATTAATTTCAGCTATTTTTCTGAAATTTACTAGACTGAGGTTAACCTCCTGTATCCCACTTTCGGGTCTATATTAGAACATCGAAGTTTCAAAACTTTGAATGATCTAATATCGACCCCCATTTAGCGAATGCTGAAAATAGCGAAGCTACAGAAAAACAAATTTTCTTCCTAGGGAAAGAATTTGGTTGTCCGTTTCTGTCATTTTGCTATTTTCAGTGTTGTGGTGGAAAGTTACTGGTCAAGTTCAGGTAAGTGTGTGATTGGGTGAGGGTTAGGTGAGTTAGGGTTAGGGCGTGGGTTCCGTATGTGTGCGATTATGTGGATGTGAGGGTTAGGGCAGGTTAGGTGAGATAGGGTTAGGGTGTGGGTTAGGTAAGTGTGCAATTGTGTGGACTTGAGGGTTAGGGCGGGGTAGGTGAGTTAGGGTTATGGTGCGGGTGAGGTGAGTGTGCGATAGTGACGGACCTTAGGGTTAGAGTTTAGGTTAAGGTAAGTGGATAGTTAGTGGTGTATGTATAGTTTAGTGTAGGGTTAGATGTAAGATTTTAGGTGTATGTGTGTGGATTGCTATTTGCTTGGTGTGCTTGTGTTGTGTGTATGTGTTTTGGAACAGCAAATTTTTCCCCTAGGACAAAATTTTCTGTTCTGCATGTTCGATGTTGTAAGCATTCGCTTAATAGGGGTCGATATTAGAACATTCAAAGTTTTGAAACTTTGATGTTCTAATATAGAGCCTCCACTTTCCCCTGTTAAAATATATACAATTACACAGTTACAATAGTGCATGCAGATTTCTGTTCTTTTCCAGCAAGGCACACTGTGGTTGCATTTTAAGCACAAACACTTTATAAAATGTCTTTTCAACACACGTCTGTACAAACCTAGAGTTGTAACACAAGCATCCTATACGAATCATGCTGATATTCACAAATGACATATAATTATTTACAAAACTCCAGATTATTGGGCTGGCAGTATCGCCCTTTGTAACAGGGTGACTATGTTGAAACAAAAATAAAGTATAATTTGGATATGAGAAAAAGGCCATAATCTATCTACCA
>NC_056733.1:1685943802-1685981302 GCF_019279795.1 Protopterus annectens
ACAATTACTTATATAATACACAGGAGGGGTCTATACTAAATTCTCGAAAGCCGACAATGTCGAATCTGACATTGTCGACACAAGACTAGCGAAACTGCAGAACATCAAACAAGTAAACGGAAATCTCTGTAATGGGAGATTTCCATTTAATTCAATGTAGTGCCGTCTCAGAGTTGGTATATTTAAGTAGCAGGGGGTGTGGGGGGTGCAGGGTTAGTTTAGTTTTTTTTGTTGTTGTTTTCATTTTTTTTTTCTGAACATTCGATGTTTTAACAGTTCGATCACTATAGGTCGACCTTTAGTGACTCGAACTGTTAAATATTCAATGTTCTAATATAGACCCCACAGGAGACTGCCATATTAAAGGTCTAGCCATCCAATGGCAGCATGAATTAATTATGCAGCTGTTAATTTGAAACAGACATCTAGATAAACACTGAAAAGTAAAGGGAAAAGAATGCAAAGCAGACTAACATATGGCATACTCCATAAAATTCATATGTGTGTGTGTGTGTGTGTGTGTGTGTGTGTGTGTGTGTGTGTATATATATATATATATATATATATATATATATATATATATATATATATATCAACCAAAAAACCAAATGTGGAAGGAGCTGTTGCCACTCAATCGTGGATATAAAATGACCACAATATTCCCAACAGTTGTATTGGCAGAAATAGTAAAATGTTCCAATACGAAACAAGTGTAGAAAGGATCCTCTGGTAGGCCCTTACCAGATGATATATCAAAAAGACTCTAGCATTAAGAACAAATTTATTATGAGCGCTTTCGCGGTGAACCACACCGCTTCTTCAGATATTTAAAAAATGATAAAATCAAAACACTTTATATAGCATTGCAGGTTCAAATACAACCAATAAAACATTTCTTAAAAAACATGTGGTACTTAGACCAGAGCCTTTGCCCCTCCCCATTAGGCTCAAACTAACAAGCAATTACACAAGCAATAATCCTCTAATTAAAAAACTTGTGGTTAAAAAGCTCATAGAAACTTGACAATAGAACTAGTTCAAGCATTCAAATCTTAGTAGCCTGAGACTGTGTAAACTGCATCTCTGTCACCATATTGCTTGCAAATACAAAACTTGGATGAAAAAATGGCAAAAGGATGCATAACATATTTTATATATTTCACCTCACTTTCTGTCCCAGGCACTGGAGTTCAAAACATCACAGAGTCTCACTAAATCAAACATTAACCCCAAATGTCACATGTATATGAAAATGCAGTCGGTCATATTCAAAAAAAGAATATAACTCAATGCTACCTTAATAACCTCAACACAAAAAGCATCTAAGGCTCCCTTTCATGCATGGCATGCCAGAAAATAGAAATAAAAACTCATTGTTATAAGTCCCATAGATCACAGATAAACTACTGTGTATGGAGGAAGCATAGAATTGTATTGAAAACAGGGACATATTCCCTTACTACCCCGGTCAACTCCATTTGAAAAATACTCAAATCAAAGCAACAAAAACTCGGGTCACCGCTGCCTGCGGTGAACTCAAAAAGAACACCATACTGGCTCTGCACCCATGCATAAATCACATCGCTGATGCTATATGTACATGCGTCAAAGCGGCGTATCAAACATAACCGCAAAACAGCATGCAAAATGCACAAACAAGTGTGCACAACACACCAATGCAATGCACCCCAATGACAAAACACAAAAAAAAAAAAAAAAAAAAGATGCATGAGGCATGTAAGCGCACAAAACACATGAAAGTCCGCTGATCAGCAAAATACCTGCAGACACTCAACACCAGAGCATCAGGACAAATGCCCGCGCCCAATCAATGTGGATAGCCACAACAGCAAAAGAGACGCGAAATGACAAACACGTCTATTGACAGCTCAGACTAAAGATGTATCAATCTTGCACATATAGCAACCAACATTGCTTCATAATCTGGTCAACGGTCATTGTTTACAATGAATGATTCGTCTGGTGTTAACAGAACACCTGACACATGCACAAATTCTAGAATGTATCTGCTAGCTAGGATAAAACTTATATGCAGCTAGATGGATGCAACAAGGTGAGGTCACAATTAATGACCGCCAAAGTCTGATGGAAGATAGTAAAGTGATGATGAACATTAATGAAAAGTGGTGAAAATGTGGAATTGAAATGAAAAAATAATAAACAGAACGTGGGACAAACAGGGCATATGAAAAATAATATGTACTATATGAAAATAGAAACAGGATCTGAAAAATAAATCTAGAAAATGTGATGAACAAATAAGGAGGGAACCAACATCTAAAAAGAAGGAAACAATGATGGAATGGAGATGACCTAGATCTAGAATCAACGTAACCTTAACCCTTTCAAATGGGGTTTAAGAGATACCATTTCATTCATGCCCCTCCCTTTGTGTGCTCCCAGTCTCAAGATCCAGCGTAATTCCGCTTC
This sequence comes from Protopterus annectens, assembly GCF_019279795.1. Classification (NCBI taxonomy): domain Eukaryota; kingdom Metazoa; phylum Chordata; order Ceratodontiformes; family Protopteridae; genus Protopterus; species Protopterus annectens. Next base: position 1,685,946,254 of record NC_056733.1, read on the forward strand.
TTCTGTTTTGTTGATGATGTCACCCATCCTAGGGGTTATATATTCCTGATGTAACACCTGGAAACAAAACTCATGTGAAGGATCTGTGGCCAAAATGTGCTTAGCTAGGGCGCTGCTGTCATCGTTTCTGTTCACACAATAATAGTGGTCTCTAATTCGTTCGCGCAGGGAGCGATTCGATTTTCCCACATAGTAACAGAAACATTTTACACAATGCGCCACATATACGATGTTCCTGCTGTTGCAATCTGTGTCTACTCTGATATCCCAGAGTCTGCCACTATCCGGATGTTTAAAGAAGTGTGAGGTGTCGATATACTGACACTGTGGACACCTGCCACATTTTTTGGTTCTCTCCAGCCCTGTCCTAGCTGGAATTGGACAAAGATCAGTCCCCAATGCTTGACAGAGGGTCCGTTTCAAATTAGGCATGTTACTGAACACAAATCTGGGACAAGGACCCACGATCCCTTTAGTTTTCTCGTCAGCCATAAGGATATTCCAATTGTTCCTAATGGCTCGTTGAAGGATATTAGTGTTGGCACTATAGGGTAGCACAACCGATTCAATGTTGACTCTATCATTCTTCCTTCTACTTGCATGCGCAGCATCTGAAAAATATGGTTGTGCTCGATCTGCACGTTGGGATCCCATGCTGTCATACACCAGATGAATTTCACTCTCATTGTAGCCCTGTGTGGCTAAACCATGCTTTAATTGCTCTAACTCTGTTACAAAATCTTGTTCCTTACTTGACAATCTTGATAGCCTCATGGCCTGTCCTTTAATTATATTGCCAAAAATGTAAGGACTATGCATGCTTGTTCTGTGTAGATATGAAGGTTGGTAGCATGCCTTTCTGTGTACAGAGGTCAATATAGATCCATTAGATCTGGACACGTTCACATCTAGATAGTCAATATTTCGAAGTGAATAATTCATTGTAAATTTAATGAAGGAGCTGGAGTTATTGAGTGTGTTGTGAAAATCATTCAACAGTTCGATTGGCCCCTCCCAAATAAAAAAGAGGTCATCTACAAACCTTTTGTAATACTTGATATGTGGATCTCCAATGATGTACCTGGTTTCAAATTCAGCCATCACCAGATTGGCGTAGCTGTTGGCACAACTTGTGCCCATCGCCACGCCATTCTTCTGTCTGTAGCAGTTGTTGTTGAACAAGAAGACATTATTCTCCAAGTCAAGTTCTATCAAAAAGCATAGAAAATCCGCTTTTGTGGTCGTACAATTCCTGCCCATGAGAAAGGAGTGCAAATACTCAATTCCATGTTGATTGGGTATACACGTGAACAGTGAAACCACATCCATGGTGACAAAGAGCGTGGTGTCTGTTAGGGCCAAACCATTTGTTGCCACATATAGGCTTCTCAGGAACTGCTCAGTGTCACGTAACACACACTCATAGCTTACTAAAAACTCCTTCAATTCTTTGTCCAGATATATGGAGATAGGCTCTGTTATCCAGCCTGAACCAGAAACAATGGGTCTGAAATCTGGGGTTACCAAATTCTTGTGAATTTTGGGAAGTCCACTGATGGTCGGAATGAGAGGGCATTCAACCAAAAAATATTGATAGAGATTGTCGTCTATCAGACGCATATCTTTGCATTCCTTGAGAGCATTCATTATACGTGTTTGCATGGCATAAATCTCTTGAAATTGTATTATCTCATACGACTCAATGTTGAGTAGTTGGTTCATTTTAGAAATATAGTATTCAGTATCTAAGACCACTACAGGGCCTCCCTTGTCCGCTGCACGTATTGTAATGTCATTGTTGTCCCTCAGACTGATGATAGCATCATATTCATCTGATGTTAAATTACTAGGTGTCCTGCTCATAAAATTATTGAACTCAGTATAAATCTGAGCTTCCACTGCCTTAACAAACACTTCCAAGTTAGCCTGTAGATGTGGAGTATAAAGACTTCTTTTCTTGTAAACACGTTGTGTGGATGATGTTTCAATATTGGCATCTGCATTATAAATAAGTTTCAGGGCAATTCTGCGTGTGAACAATCTCACAGAGAGCAGTGCTTGACTAATATCCATGCTTCTGGTGGGTATAAAAGAGAGGCCTTTCTCAAGTAGGTTTTTCTCTGAAGAAGACAGAGAATATCTGGAAATGTTGTGGAATAACGAATGGGTTGCCAAAGTGTCTGTAATGTTGTTTGTTGTTGTAAATGAGGGGGGTCTTTCTTCTTGGTCACCCGATTGGTATCTAACTCCAACGAGCGTTTCCTCCCCGCTCGTATGGTAACGGAAAATCCATCATCTGCTGCATGTCCAGCTGTATCTTTCTTCTCACTGCTCCCGATAAAGTGGATGCAGGAGCCAAATCCTGTTTGGTCTTGGTAACAGGTAAAGCAACCATAGCTTCATTCGGTGTAGTGTAAACCGAACCCACTTCTCGAGGTGAAGTTAAGTTGCCGGATAGAACACTGTCCAAAATAGGCTTTACATTCTCTGGTGGCATAACTTCAGAAGACAGCCTGCCTGTTGACACAGCCTCTACTTGTGTCCTATTCTGGGGCATCATAGAGGTATGATGATTATCCCTGGAATTGCGATTGACAGAATTATGCCTATAGTTTTGTTGTCCCTGTGGTTGGTTGTTGTATCTCACTCTGTTGTTGGTTGAATTCTCAGCTATTCGATCAGTGGTGTATGTACTTCTTGGCCATACAAACACATGGTTGTTTGCAAAATCAAAGGAGTCACGTGCTAGTTTCTTGCGCTTGTTATTCAGAAGATTCTTTTCATACCTCAAGATGCGGTCCATAAGTTCATGCATGTATATGTCTGTGTCATCCGCCCCATAGTTGTCAATTAGCTTGTTCTGTGTCTCCAATATTTTACTCCTCAGATCATTTTCAATGGGATGAAAAAAATCAATGAGTAATTGTATGTATTCTTTACTAGCCCTCAGATTAATCTGCTGCCACTTAGCCAATAGCGCTGGATATGTTTCACCATAGGTAGGCATGGTTAAGATCCTTAGGCCTCGGGGTATAACACCCATACTCAGGCAGGCCTCCATGTGGAACCTTTGAGCTGTTAACCTTTTAAACCTGTAAAGGTCATTTTCTATATCCTTTTTCAGGTTTCTTATCACTTGCTCAGTTCGAGCATCGAACTCAGAGTCAATAACTTCTATGCTACCGCCGGTCACGAACAGTGGATTGTTGTTTTGTTCCAAAAAATTCTTCAAACGTGTATGTACGGTATCCGACATGGCATTAAGCGACCCTTGTTCATTGCAAGCTCCTTCCATGATCCAAAGTGTCAAGTATCTCGAAAAACACCCAAAGACCGTGGATAAGTATAAAAATCAACCAAAAAACCAAATGTGGAAGGAGCTGTTGCCACTCAATCGTGGATATAAAATGACCACAATATTCCCAACAGATGTATTGGCAGAAATAGTAAAATGTTCCAATACGAAACAAGTGTAGAAAGGATCCTCTGGTAGGCCCTTATCAGATGATATATCAAAAAGACTCTAGCATTAAGAACAAGTTTATTATGAGCGCTTTCGCGGTGAACCACACCGCTTCTTCAGATATTTTAAAAAATGATAAAATCAAAACACTTTATATAGCATTGCAGGTACAAATACAACCAATAAAACATTTCTTAAAAAACATGTGGTACTTAGACCAGAGCCTTAGCCCCTCCCCATTAGGCTCAAACTAACAAGCAATTACACAAGCAATAATCCTCTAATTAAAAAACTGGTGGTTAAAAGCTCATAGAAACTTGACAATAGAACTAGTTCAAGCATTCAAATCTTAGTAGCCTACGACTGTGTAAACTGCATCTCTGTCACCATATTGCTTGCAAACACAAAACTTGGATGAAAAAAATGGCAAAAGGATGCTTAACATATTTTATATATTTCACCTCACTTTCTGTCCCAGGCACTGGAGTTCAAAACATCACAGAGTCTCACTAAATCAAACATTAACCCCAAATGTCACATGTATATGAAAATGCAGTCGGTCATATTCAAAAAAAGAATATAACTCAATGCTACCTTAATAACCTCAACACAAAAAGCATCTAAGGCTCCCTTTCATGCATGGCGTGCCAGAAAATAGAAATAAAAACTCTCTGTTATGAGTCCCATAGATCACAGATAAACTACTGTGTATGGAGGAAGCATAGAATTGTATTGAAAACAGGGACATATTCCCTTACTACCCAGGTCAACTCCATTTGAAAAATACTCAAATCAAAGCAACAAAAACTCGGGTCACCGCTGCCTGCGGTGAACTCAAAAAGAACACCATACTGGCTCTGCACCCATGCGTAAATCACGTCGCTGACGCTATATGTACATGCGTCAAAGCGGCGTATCAAACATAACCGCAAAACAGCATGCAAAATGCACAAACAAGTGTGCACAACACACCAATGCAATGCACCCCAATGACAAAACACAAAAAAAAAAAAAAAAGATGCATGAGGCATGTAAGCGCACAAAACACATGAAAGTCCGCTGATCAGCAAAATACCTGCAGACACTCAACACCAGAGCATCAGGACAAATGCCCGCGCCCAATCAATGTGGATAGCCACAACAGCAAAAGAGACGCGAAATGACAAACACGTCTATTGACAGCTCAGACTAAAGATGTATCAATCTTGCACATATAGCAACCAACATTGCTTCATAATCTGGTCAACGGTCATTGTTTACAATGAATGATTCATCTGGTGTTAACAGAAAACCTGACACATGCACAAATTCTAGAATGTATCTGCTAGCTAGGATAAAACTTATATGCAGCTAGATGGATGCAACAAGGTGAGGTCACAATTAATGACCTCCAAAGTCTGATGGAAGATAGTAAAGTGATGATGAAAATTAATGAAAAGTGGTGAAAATGTGGAATTGAAATGAAAAAATAATAAACAGAACGTGGGACAAACAGGGCATATGAAAAATGATATGTGCTTCAGAGAAAAACCTACTTGAGAAAGGCCTCTCTTTTATACCCACCAGAAGCATGGATATTAGTCAGGCACTGCTCTCTGTGAGATTGTTCACACGCAGAATTGCCCTGAAACTTATTTATAATGCAGATGCCAATATTGAAACATCATCCACACAACGTGTTTACAAGAAAAGAAGTCTTTATACTCCACATCTACAGGCTAACTTGGAAGTGTTTGTTAAGGCAGTGGAAGCTCAGATTTATACTGAATTCAATAATTTTATGAGCAGGACACCTAGTAATTTAACATCAGATGAATATGATGCTATCATCAGTCTGAGGGACAATAATGACATTACAATACGTGCAGCGGACAAGGGAGGCCCTGTAGTGGTCTTAGATACTGAATACTATATTTCTAAAATGAACCAACTACTCAACATTGAGTCGTATGAGATAATACAATTTCAAGAGATTTATGCCATGCAAACACGTATAATGAATGCTCTCAAGGAATGCAAAGATATGCGTCTGATAGACGACAATCTCTATCAATATTTTTTGGTTGAATGCCCTCTCATTCCGACCATCAGTGGACTTCCCAAAATTCACAAGAATTTGGTAACCCCAGATTTCAGACCCATTGTTTCTGGTTCAGGCTGGATAACAGAGCCTATCTCCATATATCTGGACAAAGAATTGAAGGAGTTTTTAGTAAGCTATGAGTGTGTGTTACGTGACACTGAGCAGTTCCTGAGAAGCCTATATGTGGCAACAAATGGTTTGGCCCTAACAGACACCACGTTCTTTGTCACCATGGATGTGGTTTCACTGTTCACGTGTATACCCAATCAACATGGAATTGAGTATTTGCACTCCTTTCTCGTGAGCAGGAATTGTACGACCACAAAAGCGGATTTTCTATGCTTTTTGATAGAACTTGTGTTGGAGAATAATGTCTTCTTGTTCAACAACAACTGCTACAGACAGAAGAATGGCGTGGCGATGGGCACAAGTTGTGCCAACAGCTACGCCAATCTGGTGATGGCTGAATTTGAAACCAGGTACATCATTGGAGATCCACATATCAAGTATTACAAAAGGTTTGTAGATGACCTCTTTTTTATTTGGGAGGGGCCAATCGAACTGTTGAATGATTTTCACAACACACTCAATAACTCCAGCTCCTTCATTAAATTTACAATGAATTATTCACTTCGAAATATTGACTATCTAGATGTGAACGTGTCCAGATCTAATGGATCTATATTGACCTCTGTACACAGAAAGGCATGCTACCAACCTTCATATCTACACAGAACAAGCATGCATAGTCCTCACATTTTTGGCAATATAATTAAAGGACAGGCCATGAGGCTATCAAGATTGTCAAGTAAGGAACAAGATTTTGTAACAGAGTTAGAGCAACTAAAGCATGGTTTAGCCACACGGGGCTACAATGAGAGTGAAATTCATCTGGTGTATGACAGCATGGGATCCCAACGTGCAGATCGAGCACAACCATATTTTTCAGATGCTGCGCATGCAAGTAGAAGGAAGAATGATAGAGTCAACATTGAATCGATTGTGCTACCCTATAGTGCCAACACTAATATCCTTCAACGAGCCATTAGGAACAATTGGAATATCCTTATGGCTGACGAGAAAACTAAAGGGATCGTGGGTCCTTGTCCCAGATTTGTGTTCAGTAACATGCCTAATTTGAAACGGACCCTCTGTCAAGCATTGGGGACTGATCATTGTCCAATTCCGGCTAGGACAGGGCTGGAGAGAACTAAAAAATGTGGCAGGTGTCCACAGTGTCAGTATATCGACACCTCACACTTCTTCAAACATCCGGATAGTGGCAGACTCTGGGATATCAGAGTAGACACAGATTGCAACAGCAGGAACATCGTATATGTGGCGCATTGTGTAAAATGTTTCTGTTACTATGTGGGAAAATCGAATCGCTCCTTGCGCGAACGAATTAGAGACCACTATTATTGTGTGAACAGAAACGATGACAGCAGCGCCCTAGCTAAGCACATTTTGGCCACAGATCCTTCACATGAGTTTTGTTTCCAGGTGTTACATCAGGAATATATAACCCCTAGGATGGGTGATATCATCAACAAAACAGAAGAAGCGGAATTACGCTGGATCTTGAGACTGGGAGCACACAAAGGGAGGGGCATGAATGAAATGGTATCTCTTAAACCCCATTTGAAAGGGTTAAGGTTACGTTGATTCTAGATCTAGGTCATCTCCATTCCATCATTGTTTCCTTCTTTTTAGATGTTGGTTCCCTCCTTATTTGTTCATCACATTTTCTAGATTCATTTTTCAGATTCTGTTTCTATTTTCATATAGCACATATTATTTTTCATATGCCCTGTTTGTCCCACGTTCTGTTTATTATTTTTTCATTTCAATTCCACATTTTCACCATTTTTCATTAATTTTCATCATTACTTTACTATCTTCCATCAGACTTTGGAGGTCATTAATTGTGACCTCACCTTGTTGCATCCATCTAGCTGCATATAAGTTTTATCCTAGCTAGCAGATACATTCTAGAATTTGTGCATGTGTCAGGTGTTCTGTTAACACCAGACGAATCGTTCATTGTAAACAATGACCGTTGACCAGATTATGAAGCAATGTTGGTTGCTATATGTGCAAGACTGATACATCTTTAGTCTGAGCTGTCAATAGACGTGTTTGTCATTTCGCGTCTCTTTTGCTGTTGTGGCTATCCACATTGATTGGGCACGGGCATTTGTCCTGATGCTCTGGTGTTGAGTGTCTGCAGGTATTTTGCTGATCAGCGGACTTTCATGTGTTTTGTGCGCTTACATGCCTCATGCATCTTTTTTTTTTGTGTTTTGTCATTGGGGTGCATTGCATTGGTGTGTTGTGCACACTTGTTTGTGCATTTTGCATGCTGCTTTGCGGTTATGTTTGATACGCTGCTTTGACGCATGTACATATAGCGTCAGCGACGTGATTTACGCATGGGTGCAGAGCCAGTATGGTGTTCTTTTTGAGTTCACCGCAGGCAGCGGTGACCCGAGTTTTTGTTGCTTTGATTTGAGTATTTTTCAAATGGAGTTGACCGGGGTAGTAAGGGAATATGTCCCTGTTTTCAATACAATTCTATGCTTCCTCCATACACAGTAGTTTATCTGTGATCTATGGGACTTATAACAGTGAGTTTTTATTTCTATTTTCTGACACGCCATGCATGAAAGGGAGCCTTAGATGCTTTTTGTGTTGAGGTTATTAAGGTAGCATTGAGTTATATTCTTTTTTTGAATATGACCGACTGCATTTTCATATACATGTGACATTTGGGGTTAATGTTTGATTTAGTGAGACTCTGTGATGTTTTGAACTCCAGTGCCTGGGACAGAACGTGAGGTGAAATATATAAAATATGTTATGCATCCTTTTGCCATTTTTTTCATCCAAGTTTTGTGTTTGCAAGCAATATGGTGACAGAGATGCAGTTTACACAGTCGTAGGCTACTAAGATTTGAATGCTTGAACTAGTTCTATTGTCAAGTTTCTATGAGCTTTTTAACCACCAGTTTTTTAATTAGAGGATTATTGCTTGTGTAATTGCTTGTTAGTTTGAGCCTAATGGGGAGGGGCAAAGGCTCTGGTCTAAGTACCACATGTTTTTTAAGAAATGTTTTATTGGTTGTATTTGAACCTGCAATGCTATATAAAGTGTTTTGATTTTATCATTTTTTAAAATATCTGAAGAAGCGGTGTGGTTCACCGCGAAAGCGCTCATAATAAATTTGTTCTTAATGCTAGAGTCTTTTTGATATATCATCTGATAAGGGCCTACCAGAGGATCCTTTCTACACTTGTTTCGTATTGGAACATTTTACTATTTCTGCCAGTACAACTGTTGGGAATATTGTGGTCATTTTATATCCACGATTGAGTGGCAACAGCTCCTTCCACATTTGTTTTTTTGGTTGATTTTTATACTTATCCACGGTCTTTGGGTGTTTTTCGATATATATATATATATATATATATATATATATATATATATATATATATATATATATATATATATATATATATATATATATATATATATATATATATATATATATATATATATATATTTATAAATGCAAAAAGTTATGGTGCACACACCAGAGTAAGAGTGCAAATCGATCCAAATGAACACGCAGCAAATATAGATATTTATAAAGACTTCTAACTGTCAGAGCTGAAAAGGTTTTTGCTGATTTTCTCTGGAGTTTTATCAAGTTATCTAAATTAAAATGCTCCCAATGATGGCAAACACACAGATACACAAGCATATCATGTATTTATCAGAGTACAATATCTGGTCAATTGTTTATCCGCACTCATTCTTCAGCATTTGTCATATACCATCACTCAACCTGCATCATTAAAACATACATTACATCATTCTATCACTCCCTAAACACAATTTCCCCAAAAAAGTCCCTGAAAACATTGTGTTAAGTGAAGATCTCTGTCTTTCATTAAAAGATCAACCAATGGGAATGACGAAAAGAGGAATTTTGCTCAGAACAAAATTTAAAATGCATTCCCCACACCCACCCTAAATCAATTCCATGGTCACACTTTCAGGAGAAAAGGGCCAAACACTGGCAGATGACACTGGGTGCCTACATTGTTTCAAACCATTGCCTGTCAATGAAGATGCTGGCATTTTCAGTAAACTGAGCTTTCGGTAATTAAGGTTGAGGGAACCAGAATTTATTCTACAGTAGTGTATCCAGCTCTACCAATGGCTGTACCTAGTAAACAATAATGAAAGAAACCATGATAGTCTTCAGTTATCAGTAAATGCAGTAACAACACATTACTTAACTTAAAACAAGTTTAGCAGATCCGACCTAAAAAAACAAAAACTTTACTAAGCCTTAATAAAGAAAAAGTCACAAAAAGCATTGCTACAATCATTAAACAAATCTGTTTTAAAACTTTTTAAACTCTGACACTGCATGACACACATAAGAAGTAATTTAAAAACATAAAAAATATACTATCTACACTAAAATCATTAAATACATTTTAATACATATAAAAATGTGTTACCAGTTTTAAAAATCATTGATGTAAAGATATTTAATCTAGATAGAATATCTCAAAAATTTGGTTATATACTTTTCTTAAAACCAGAATTAAATCACTCCTCACCCAAAAATGAGCAGATCTTTCAAAATGACAAAGAACAACAAACAAAAACAATGACAAAAAATAAATTAAAATGCACTGAATATTAAAATCATAGTCTGAAGTTAAATCCATATGTGAAGCCCATCAAAAGCACAAATTGGAATCAACTATAATGTAAAAATAAACAACAATCATGTTTATACTAACAATTAAAAGCATTTTTTTCAACATTCAGTGCTTCCATGCACCCAGTGCTGGAGCTATTTAGTGTGCATTGCAAATAAAAAGTAAAGCAAAACAATATCCTTACACATGCAGTCCATTTACTAGCACTCACCATCCATCTTGAGGCAATGCCCTCAAAATAACAGGATCAAAGACTACCATGGGGTCAAATGACTCTTCAACAAACAATTTTCTATTAAAGGAAACGTCAAAACATGTTCAGAGTCATAAACACATGTGATTCTTCCTTGCAAATGAAAATCTCCCACTTGGTGATCTAATCAAATAACTTAATCCATAAAAAGAATTGATTATAAAAAGTCTGATAAAGCCTGAAAAAAAAAAAAAGTAAAAACATCAATGCCATCTTATGAGCAGTTAGACTGTCACCCTTGCACCTCCTCAGTAAGAAAAAATAAAATAAAATCTTGCCATTTTACAACACTTTTTTTCACTTGTTTATTTGTATCTGAAGTCCAGATTCAAGTTTAAGAATTCTTCATTTTAAGTACCTGTTAATAAATTAAAGGCATTTAATTTCTTTTTAAAATGTGGCTATTAACATTAAAGTTGACAGTTAAACTTGAAGCTATTCTGTGATATCCATATTCAACTTCTATGATAACTACCAAAGGAAATGTGCAGTCCTGAGTCAGTGATTGCATGCTCTGTGAATTAACTGGTAAAATTAACCCAAATAGAAATCCTTCTGCTACTGTACAAATGGATGGATATATTAACCTTACTGACATCATGAGCACTACTAAGTAAATACAAAATACTTTGTGTTCATGTCAGAAAGGTGTAGCATATATCTGGACTTGCAGTTCACTTACTCAGAGAGTAACCTTAACACTAATCAACTTGAAAGTACTGTTAGTGACCTTTATAGCTGATTTCTTGTAACAAAACAGCTAAAAACAGAAATAAAGGGTGTTAACAAATACTGCACTGACCAGCTGTATGACATGTGAGATTAAAATTTAAGAAAAACGTAATATAAGACTGATTAGTGTACTAGACGATGGTATAAAAGGGGATATGATTAGTTTCATAATAAGTTTGTTTAAGAGGCGTTTTTGGCATTGAACAGGATCTTACAGAAAAATGAAACCTCCATAGAAGTTTAACACCTAAAAGTGAATGCAATCCAGTCAACAAAACCAATTATATGTTGTAGTAGCTTTATTGACGACCAGCACACTATTAAAATCATGGACAGAAAGTCATAGACTTGCACAAAGTGAAATAAGAATAGTCTGTGATTCCCCTGCTGTAGTGATTAAGAAGTGTAATGAATATTTGCCTTGGTCTGAATGTGTAGATCAGCATAATTTTAGACATCATCTTAAGTTTTGAGAAAAAGAAATTGAAAAGTATGATTGTTGACAATCTGAGGGCCTGCAATATTACTGTAGCAACACAGTGGAACACCATGCCAAATAAGAAGCAGTATTGTATAGTCAACCCTGCATACTTTGCCAAACTCAGGAAACATGCTGGCCAGTGTCTTTGATCAGAGAAGCATGGTATGTAAGGAAGATACATTAATGATGCAGGATATCTAACAGCCAACATGACTACATGCCAATGGCAGTGGAAGCTAACCACATTGAGAATAGCACAGGTGTTCATCATGTGGGTGATGCATCCATTCCTTATCAAGGAAAACTGAGAAACTGTTCTAGACTATAATATGTAACCAGTGGAATCTACATCTGTATAGCAACAGCTATCTATACCACAGAGTAAAAAAAATGTGAAAGGGAAGACATGTTGGTGTTATTCACAAAAGCGTGAACTGGACTATAAGGGACAAGCACTAAACATTACAGTGGCTAGTATAGTGTAACTAAAAAATTCAGAAGGACATCAGCACTGTCCAAATGCCATGGCAGGACTGATCTCAAATGGACAGATTGCAGAGAACCATGGAGCAATTGCACAAGTACTCCTGGCAAATCATGAAATGGAGAGACTGAATGCTGATACTGCATCTAGAATTCTCAAAAGACAATCGCTGACACAGCTGATACAGTCCACATGCAGGAAAGGTTTATTGGAGCCATACTAGACTTTACTGATAGGAATGAGTTTCCTGTCACAATGTCATACAATGTACAGAGCAGAGCCATGGATAACCATGGACCATGAAGAGAAGTACACTGCTATCCTACCACTACTCTAAACTATAAAAGCAAACCATATCTATCTCAATAGGTTCATACATTCATAGGTGCTTACTAGACTAATTGAACTGCAGAGATCTTAAGAAGCTCAGACTTACATTCCTATAGCAGCTTTTAGCACTTATATTGTGTGTACAAATAACACAGAAATCAGAACAAGGATATGTTAGGACATTTACATGTTGTCCATATCCATGAGTGACAATAGTGTTGAGCTGGAGATGATTTTGCAGTAATCCATTCATTCATCCATATTACATTTAAATTGAGCAAGAGAAGTACTTTGCTTTTTGTGGAGTGTATGCTTGCCCAACAACCTCTATGATAGCCCATTACCAGGTAGTTCAACTAAACTACATATGGCTGCTTGCAACATGATAATAATGACAAGGTAGTCATTTTGGTGATTATCTTGTAACATGCTAGACATTACCAGTAGTTATTGCACCTTTAAATGTGTGCTACAGAATGGAGTGTGGAGACATTCCCACATGAGTTAGTTAAGAATATACTCTGTTTTAGTGTGTGTGATGTGCCATTAATTATCAATTACCATTCTAAAGAAGGAGGCTTTGAGTTTCAAGGGCTTCAGGAAGTTAGATTTCCATCTACATGATCATCTTGCAGGAAGATCCTAGATGTGTGAAGTACGTTGGTCTAGTCAATGTTAAGTCATGGAGTGTACCAGGCAAGGCCTATGCAAAGCCTACAGCCTGAACATCCTGAGAAAGCTTATTTCCTGGACAGCATGTGTGGACTGTGTCAATATACCACAAAGGTGTTGCTTTGTGAAACTGCAATCCAAAGACTCGCGCTTGCTTTATTTAATTTTGGGAATTATGAGCCAAGATATTCTTCAGATTTTCATAGTTTCATAGGTTCATAGGTTGGTACTAGGCTATCAACCCTAGGGCCTATACAAGCCTAGCCATAACAAATCCCTGGATATTTCTTCCCACAATATTTACTTCTCTGGACCCCTGTCTAGCAGGGCGATTGACATGATCCCCGGGGCGAATTTCCTATCTCCCATCCAATCATCAAGGTTCCTTTTGAAGAGGGCCAAGGAGGCACTCTGCTTGGCATGTATGGGCAGTCTATTACTGAGTATGGGGAGTCTTTGGGTCAGGAACCTATCCCTCCATCATGTTTTGTTCATTGTGATGACAAGGTTTAGATCCCTGGATCGTGTGGCTCTGAGGGATTGGAATTTCTTTAAGTGGAGCATGTCCAACAGCTCAGGATTTGACATGGCCTTGTATGTTAAGCGGAGATCACCTCTGAGTAGATGATATGCCACAGAGTATAGCTGGAGTTTATTTAGACGGTCAGCATATGGCATCTGCTTTAGGCCTGTGATTCTTTTAGTGCGGTATTTCTGTGGCCTTCCCAGCTGTTGCAGATGTCTTGTGAGGTACATACCAAACGGGGCATTATACTCTATAATGGGTCTAATGAGGGATGAGTACAGTGGGACAATGACCTCCTTTTTTCTGGATGAAACGCCCTTAGTGATGAGGTGTGCCACATAGAAGGATTTCCTGACTGTTGTGGCGATGTGGTTATCGAAGGTGAGATCACTGTCCACCTGTGTCCCTAAGTCTCTCATCACACTCTCGATCACACTTTCGATCTTTTCCTTGTATTTTGATCTGTTCCTTATGAAAGTTGATGTTTTTTTTGGCAAATCACTGGGAATTGATATACTAAGTAATGACAGACATTTGAGTTTCAAACTTTGTATCCTTCAGAAAATGCATGCTAATGCAAAGCCAACTGTTATTTTAGCAACTTTTCAAGTTTATAATTAAAATTTGCTCCTATTTTTGGGCTTATGTCCCGCTTTATTTTTGGCTCTGTCCAGATTTTTTGCACTTAGAGGTTGAACACTAAGAAGTGGTACAATTTTCTTTTTCTATTTTTTTTTACTACAACTCAGTATCTTCAGGGTTCTGTGGGACGGCAGTCATTAAGAGAACTTAAACAGAAAGTGTATATTGTGCCCTATTCATTTGTCTGGTGGATTGTGCGGAAGACATCAATGTTGATCTGGCATCTAAGTCTGTGATTACAGCAATCAAGGATGCTACTGCATGCTACATTTCCAAATACACAATTTAAGGGCCCTAAATTCAATTTCTAACAAATTCTGTGGAGATTAGTGCAGGCACAAGGCTTGAACAGCAATATGGCTCTGAGGTGTATGTTTCCCTAAATATTTAGTGTCATGGTATATTTATTTATTTATTTAACAATTTATTTTTTGCTTGGATTTGTTGACCGGGAATGTCTGACTGAGCACAAGATCCCTTTTTAGTGGAAGCCCATAGAGAAAAGCGCCAGAAGTACTCGTAATATAAATGCACTCTAGATAACAGCATTTTATTAAGGAACATATTTGGGAATGCTTTTGTGGAATTGTAAGTGTCCTATCCCCAGAGTTCATGGTTTTACAATTTTTCCAGAAGACAATTACAGTGTATACTCAAATGGACAAAGCTGTACAACATATGCAGAATCAAGACAGCCTTTAACATCCCATTGTTTCCCATCATGTTCTGAAATGTAACACACATTTTATAAGATGGTTTAGCATATGCACAGAAAATGGTGGCGGCTTGGCAGCACAGACTGAAGATCACAATGAATTTGTGCAGGTGTCCATTATAATATCTTCAAGGGGAACTGGATCATATGGATCATCTTCATAGAATGCATGTTCTGAGGTTCTACCTTATCTGCACTAAGAAATCATGAGGGCTTTTGAAAGGATCAGGTAGCCAAGGTACTGCCCTGTACAGAGAAATATCCACCATGGATTCTCTTGTCAACATCAACTGCACATAAGATACCCAAGCATTCATCAAAGGGCTTCAGATGTGGAAAACGGAGTACGTAAAAACAAAATTCAGTTTATGCTGATTCAAAAAAACTTTATTAAAGAAATGAAAATAAATCTAAATCTAGCACTTTCATCTCCACTGTTAGAGACTTTATCAAGAAAAGAACATGCCCATTAACAACCACTTATATAGTACAAAAATGAAGTAGTGAACTGAGCAGACTACAGGCTCATACATTATTCATCAGCAAATTAACATATTTAAGTTCCCTTGCTTAAAATCAGTATGTCCATGTTAAGATATACTATATAAAACCATAAAAGTGTATAGTGAATAAAAATGTATATAAATGTATATAAAATATATAAAAATCACTACTTTAGAGTGTTCATGTGCATATATATGTATATATTTATATATATATATATATATATATATATATATATATATATATGAACTGAATGTTTATAAATATCTATAAATATTAATAAAATGCTTATGAAACAATAGAACCATACAATATATGACAATATAACCAAACAGTGTATGTCAATATATAACAATATGTGGGTATATATAGTAAGGTATGTAGATTATCTATTTAAAGCCTTTAATCTTAAAAAACAAGTGATGGAAACAGATTCATTCAAACCTGGCCATTGAGTTGCATTCGTTTTCAATTGCCTTCATCTGCTGCAATCATAACATTGATGTTATGGCACCAACTAGAACAGTATCAGTAAATGCAAACTTTCGTTCAACTTTTATCACTACTTGTAGCTTACAAAGTAAAGAAATTTTCAAGATCTTGGATAAAAATTGGGCAATTCTGGTTTCAAGTAATGATATCAGTCAATGTATAAGCGAGAAAGTAGAAAAGAAGGAAAACATCAACAGGGTTTCAGCCGGTGAATGTGGGAGAGGAGGGACATTATGTTTTTATTGGGAGATAGACACCCCATTATCACATACTTCCACAGCCAGATGGTGGTGCAGTTGAGGACCCCAATGTTGAGGTGGCAGGGGTATGTGTTGATGTGGTGGTCACACCAAATGGGAGAGCCTGACTTCAGTACTCTGAAAAGAAGCTTTAACAGGCTGAATTCATCTGTCCACTACCTGCACCAGTACATTCTCTACCAAGTTCTTAAGGCCCCTTTCTGTGAGGCATGCCAAGATGCCATGTGCCTGAGTGCTTGCAGGACTGGTGCCACTGCCCTAACCCTGCAAGCATGTCCCAGATGGGCAGAGGGTGAGAACTCCCTAACCTGGGAGGTACATACCTGGGCTGCTCCTGAAGGATTTGAATTGTAAAAACAAGTAACATAAATAGTAGAGAAACAAAATAATAAAGGAGAAAGAAATGAGTAATTCAAATAATAAAAATAAAAACAGAAAAAAAGAGGGGAGAGGTAAACGATAAAATACACAATAAATCCCACATCATGTTGAATGCCATTTCATTTCTTAAAACAATTTTGCATTCTACTTAAATCTTTCTTGAGTAAAGCTTGCTTACGAAAGTGTTTATTCATACAATGGAAGTCGTCATTTAGCAAGTGCATGTGTACTTGGGAAGAATGATATAAGCAGTGTTTATGCATACTTCTGATGAATTCATAATGGGGGTGATTGCGAGTACTTGGAAAAAGAGTGGACATCTGTAAAGTTCTGTGTATGTTTCTTTGTTTAATATTCAACACAGAACTAAAAACACCATTTGTAATTATTAAAAAGCAGTTACACACAAAATAATGCTGCATATTACATTTGCTGGAATTGTAATGGTTTCACTTTAGTTCTTTCATCTACAAGGCTATAAAAATATTTCCTCATGACCACAAAAGAATACAGTTTTAGAGCACAGCAGTTATACAATTA
The DNA here is from genome assembly GCF_019279795.1 of Protopterus annectens. Lineage (NCBI taxonomy): Eukaryota > Metazoa > Chordata > Ceratodontiformes > Protopteridae > Protopterus > Protopterus annectens. The sequence continues at coordinate 1,685,963,552 of NC_056733.1, forward strand.
CATATTTCTCAGTCTTGTTCTAATGTAATGGCTTCACTTCATTTGCTTAAGCTAAGAGGTGTAAACTTTTTTACACACATTTCATATAGTTCAAGATAGAATAATGTATCTCTACAATGATATCTATATGGATAAAACATGATTCAAAATAATTAATCTGATGGCTTTGGCATTTCGAAAAGTTTACCTGCTGACACTTACCTGCCTGCTTCCCAGCAGTAGGAATGTTCACAGTTCAGTACTGCACATCACTTTAATTCATGTTTTTGCCCCCCTGCACCCCAATGTGGGCTGCTGTGCCCACCACACTCCCAGCAAATTATATGTTCCAACTCCATATCGCACTACAGTGAAGAAAAGGGTAAATTTCCTGATTTGCACTGTACTGCTCTCTCTATTCGTAACATAGACCATATATGAATGAATGTACAGTAGCATTTGCTAAAGGACATTCATAGAATTGTAGTTTGGCAATATATAAATCAGCCAACATACATTCGGCTTTCCTCTGTTCACCTAACTGCACTTCTGCATTTGGATAGTAAACCTATAAGATGTATATGTATTCACACATGCGTGTGTGTATATATATATATATATATATATATATATATATATATATATACATATACATATATATATATATATACATATATATATATATATATGTATATATATATATATATATATATATATATATATATATATATATATGTATATATATCTATATACACATTACATAGCAATAAAATAATTTAAACAAATAGTATTCTATGGGATTTTACTCATATTTATCATAGGATTCAACCAGACCAGCTGTTGTTCTTTCCTGCTGAGCCTTATTGTACCTTATTTCTTTCTCAGCTATAAATAGAAGACAGAAGAGAATTCTTGTTTAACTGTATTTCATTTTTTTTCATATATATGCAGAAGAGTCAATGCATTCACTGCAGCACTTGGGTGACTTTTTTTTTTATTTACATATATATACCTGTATGAATTGTTATAATAGTGAGCCAATATTCCCCATCATGCAAGAGAAAATTAAATGTATGTAGTGCTGGTGGAATGTTGTTTTCCAAGTACTATAGTGTGCAACTAACACTGTGTACAGGTAGGACTTCTGCACATACAGAGGAATGTAACAATTTGTGGATGTTTGCATTTCTTTTGCTGTACAAATGTGTCTTGATATGATAGGTAATACTGAAGTACAGAAAAACAAGTACTCGTTTTTGAGTAAAGTTTGTCCTGTTCATTAACATGACAAAGCAACCACCACCCCTCTCCCAACCTTCATTCTGACTAGGACGAAGTATCTGACTGAGACTTCAGCCATGTTGTATGCACACCTACAGCACATTTGAATACTCTGTTAGGTTTATAGTGATATTTCTGTGGCCTGCACAGAACTTTCTTCATGTAATGTAAGTATGAATTTAGTTTATGCAATAGTAATCAATTAAATTAGAATGTGTAATTGCAAATGTTTTGATTTTCAGCCTTTATAAATATATGAGCAACTGCATCTTGTTATATAGCTCATGTCTTATGCCTTTGATTTACACAGCTACATATGCAGATTATAATTTTAGTAAACGTCATATTTGCATTTATTAAGAATTTTATGTTAGCACATAACTCTTTCTGGACCTAGCCAAAGCCTTTGACACGATCTCCCACTCGGGTATCATTGAAAACTCTCCCAGCTAAGTGTTAACCCTTATATCACTAGATGGTTAGCTAATGGGCTCACCAGCAGAACACATACTGTTAAAGCTGGTGACTCCACCTCTACCAGTAGAGCATCACCAGTGGTGCACCACAAGAATCTGTACTGGGCCTATTACTATTTGGAATCTATTTCTCAAAGGTCCAGGCTAAAATAGATGACTTTTGGCTTACTAAATTCACTGATGACTGTAAACTAGACATAATCATTGATTCCCCCAATGATGTTAACATATTATAGGAGGGGTTAACACAAATAAATGACTGGTGCCAAATTCATGGTCTAAATCTAAATTCAATAAGTGCACTATTATCCAATTTGGCAAAGCAGAATTCCCCACTAATTGCAATATTGACAGCACCCCTCTAAGCTCAAACCCAGTGGTTCAAGATCTGGGAATACAAGAAAGCATCAATCTGAACATTGACCACCAGGTTTCCACAGTGGTAAGGAAAGATTTCTACTTTGAGCATCTCACATGTAAAGGCATCACATCCAGGTCTAAGGATGTGATAATCCCACTTTAATTGACTCTAATCAGGCTATTAATAGAATATAATGTTCTCTTATGCATGTATCTCACCAGACAATTGCAGGAACTGGACACACCACAGAGCACTACAGAGGTTTCTCACTAAGAAGATAAAGGGCCTCCGAACCATGACCTATGTGGATAGACTGAAAGCCTTGTAACTGTAACGAGTATCATATAGGCTACTGAGACGCAACTTCTGCCTGGTCTACAGGGTAGTCTCTGACCCTGACCTGATGGTTATGTTGCACATTCACAAACAAAATGGCACTAGAGCCATTCTAGGGATCTTAACCTTGCCAGTGACATTAACAGAACATGCTGGAAAGACAGGTATGTCTCCCAGAGATTGCTACCTCTCTAGAATAAACTTCCAATTCATGTGAAGCAGAGCTCCTCAATGACCCTGGGCAAATGGATGAGTGACTGCAAATTCACCCTGGGAATGGCACTCATGTCCCTCATGACAGGGGTAGTTGGTGCTAATATGTAAAGTACGTCATATAACCAAGGACTATTTGAGCAACCCAGGATTAACATGTCTAGGCTTATAAAGATTCTAGCGATGCTAGCCTAGTAACCTCTTATGGACCTATGAACCTAAATCTTTTTTCAAAAGATGTGTTTATGTGTACACACGTTTAAGATTTCCTCTGCATTTTCATAACAACATTGCAAAAAATATTTGCAGTTACATATATCTTTATTAAGAAATACCTCTATTTATGCAAAGTTGTTATTCTTTTTATGTTTAATATGACCCAATGAAATACTAAGCAATAAGAAACAAAATTTTCTACTCACTATAAATCTCTAGCCTTCTCTCCACTAGCTGGTATACCCACCCAGCCATGCACTTCTGCATATAATTGAAACGGTGAAGACACTGCTGCCTAATGTCTATTTTCCTCCAGGAGGTGCCATGTGTACACACCTCAGTCTTATCCCAATATGAATCATTGAGAAAATAAAGCATGATAAGGGAATCTTTGTTGGACCAGATTGGATCACATTCTCTTGCCTTCACAGGTGATGCTATGAAGTGAAGTGCCAGAAGCAGAATGAAGAAAGTATGGCTAGGGCTGTATTTCTCAGGTTCAGTACCACTCCCAGTGGGGTGTGACATCACCCCAAGCAAACCCAGTTAACTAGTAGGGACATTAGAGCAGGTACTGATATTATAGGCAACTTTGGTTTAACCAAAAATGCTTTGTCACATAATTTTTTTAAAGTAAACCAATCACATTTCACTTACATGCTGGGTGAAAAAATGTAATATATTTAATAATTTTTCTGTATATCATTTAAAATTACTCCTTCTTCTGGACATTGCATAAGGTACATTTATTGAAGTATTACACGAGTGCCATTTATACATGTCTCTTAGTACAGTAGCATTTTTTTGAGGGGGTGAATAAATATTACTATGTATGCTATTTATATGTTTTAGAAACTTATGAGATGTTTCAGGTGTTAAGGTGTGACAGATGATTTTAGATGGGCAAGGATTGTACTTTGTATTGGAGCAAGCTGTCATTTAGATAAGTCTTTTGTTTTTATAAATATATTCTGATTTAGGTTAGTCTAGGCGCATCCACGTGTTACTGGGGCAAGCTTAAGACTGCTAAGGAGTGTTGCATATTATGGAGCTGTCTGTAGAGCATTCATTTGAGTCTGGGTGTGTGTTCATGACCTTCCAAGACTGATATATGCTCATGCATTGCTATGCACATTTGCATAAAAACAGGCATCGATTGCAAAAAACACAAATAAATGGCACTAAATTTACATACAGAAGTTGAGCAGCCATATTAATTCTCTAATACTCAAGGTAGGTGGAAAATAATTTTGGATGCTGCAGACATTTTAAAGTAAGAAAATATTTTACAAAATATTATATTTTAGTAAGAAATACTTAAAAATAAGGGGAATTAGTGACGTAAAAATCAAGAAATGTTGATTTTACATATATGATGTCCATATAATGATAGCAATGAATAATTGATGGAATTTTGTGTCATTTAGAAGTGGAATTTCAGTGCATAAGCAATTTAAATGATTGGTTATCAATGAAAATAATCATTACTTTGGTATAATTTAATGACTGTGCTTACTTGGCATTTAATTGTGAATTTCTGCAGTGGTAAGGATATCAATATGCATGTGTTTTTATTGGGAGATTTGAGAGTGACACTGATTAAGAAAATGGCAGTATTACTAATATATGACAATGGCAGAGAGTAGGGGAAGGCCGCATTTTGTCATAAAACTAATTGCTTTAATGACCTGTGTGCACTGCATGTAATATATCTCAATTTTACTTGATTAGATTTAGCTGTCTGTATATTATTATGTGGTTTGTGATAGCTAACATTTTTTATGAGTGGCAGGTACACTTAGCCAGTGTTTTGTAGTTTAAAAGCTGATTGCATCTGTGCCCTACCCTATTTTTTAAGCATGCAGTAATGGTGGAAAATTAAGGATCAAAGCAGAAAAAGGATAACTTCAGCCATAATAAAAATTACTTTGTCATGGCAACCCATACAACATATGGGGAACTTTTCTTTGGTAAAGGAGGGCCCAAACCAGCCAAGACTACCAAATCCTGGAATCAAGTACTTCTTAATATATATACAGTGGGTGGCAGAAATTAAGCATCATCACAGGGCAAATTATATAATAGGATGGATTAGGAGCAAGACAAGACAGAATGAAATTTCTCATGCTACTATGGGGGGGGGGGGGTGACAATTATTCAATTACCAGATGAAGAATAACTTCTAGCCATCTGTCATGATGACTATGGCACAGAAGATGCTGGCACAGGAATAATTAGAGGTAGTGTGGACATTGCTGAATATACCAATGTCTGCAGTGGAAACATTCATCTGCTCATGAATGTTTGTGTAAAAACAGCAACAGATATTTATATAGAGAACTGAATGCTGACAAGGAATGATCACATTAAACATTTGACAAATAATCATTCATAGGTGAACTTTGTTGTCTTTCAGCACCAAATGGTAATGAAGTCATTGTGCACAGTAAGTGACTCACTCACCCCTTTATAACCATACAGTAGTATCTGTTGTTTCATTGTTAGTTGTTGTTGTGTCTTTAGGCTTTTCCCGGTTAGGGGTCACCACAGCGGAACTCTGGTCTGCTAATGATTGGCAGTAGACTTTTACGTGCCGAGTTTCCAGCTCTGATGCACAACCTTCAACGAAGGTAAGCCCATTCATGCATGTCTCCACACAGAAGATGCTCTAGTTGAGAATCGAACAAGACAACGTCTTACTGTGAGGCAACAATGCTACTGCAGCACCAACCCCGCAGTACTGCTTTCAAATAATCTTTTTTTAAGGGTCAGCATCAGAAGCAAACAGTTCCACTAGACCAATAAATTTGGATGATAGCAGCAGAATCAGTGTTTCTGCTGCTGATGACATAGTTGCATTTATGAGGCAGCCTGAGGAAAGTGATAGGCAATCCTCAAGTTTAATGGCAGGATTTCAACCCCCCCCCCCCCAAGATTAGTAACTCCTCATCTAATCTTCACAGTATCAAGATGTTTATGAAAAAATCATTAATAGGGTAGAAAGGAAATGTAATGCATTGTTTTTAAAGAAAAAAAGAAAGTTAGAGAGGGATGTCAAACATTATCAAACCAAATCTGCTTACTCTACTTGTAGGTTAAATGTGGATAAATTTGTTCATAGCCCTGATACATGCTGCTGGTGCTGATAGGGATATGGCTGATGATATGTACAATGATTATGCTGAAGTTTATAATGAAATGGATGAAGATGGTTCACAGGATTTTCAACAATTAAGATGCTCAGAAAGAATAGCAAACAGAAATCAGGAGAGGAAATACACATACAGTCATGCAGTGCAAATTCAAAAAGGTTATCTCAACCGCGGGAGGGGCAGGAACAGATATTAATTGTTGGAGCTGAACGTATTGTGCACCTTTTTCAAGGTTTTAAGATTTATAATTACACAGACAGGGTCATCACCAAAGATTTTCCCCTTTTTCAAAAGGTTTTAAATTTGTTCCCTCCAAAATACTGGATGTTGCTGACTGTTTGTTAGATGTTCAGATGTACACTGGAAAGCTCAGTTTCCATCTCCTTTTTCCACAAAATCAAGTGGGGCCTACAAATGAGGCAAGTGCACACAAAAATATTTTGAGGAAAAGTAGTGTGTTCAGTCCACCACTCCATCCTCTCATTAATGTTTTTGAGAAGGTAGTGACGGAAGACATGTATGAATTATGGGCTCAAAAACAAGAAGTTTTATGTCATCTTAAGTCCTGATGAGAGAATTCTCATGAATCAACTGAGGTGGGACAAGGGACTGCGTATTATGACCCCTGATAAGGGAGGTGGTATATTAATATTCAATTTAGAGGATTATTCCTACATTATGCAGAATATTTTATTTTTTTTATTCAATGAAGAGAATTATGTACAGGTTTCTATGAACCAAATAAATATTGCATATCAATGTATTGATGGTTATTTAGAAGAATATGTCTTGGATAACTGTATTACTAATGACCTCCTTAATTTTCTTACTAATTCCTATCGTAAGGTGCCGGTTATATTCGGCATCCCTAAAATACACAAAAGCATCAATGAACCACCTTTTAGACCCATTGTTGCTGCCAGTGGCTCCAAAACATACAATTTGCCATTATTTGTAGATAAAATGGCTAATCATGTAGTGGAGAGAGCAACACATCTATCAAGGATTCCTGGGATGTTTTAGGACAGCTTAAACAAAATCTATGAGCAGCTGATTTGGTATTCTTAACTACTGATGTGAAAAATCTTTTTTCTTGTATTCCCAAGCAAGAAGGATTAGAATTATTTGAAGAGACACTCTTTACATGTTTCACCTTGAATCATGACAAAATAAACCTAGTGTGTGAAATGATGGCACTTAAAGAATTATTTTTTTATTCTTTGAGGGCCAGTATTTCCAACAAACAAGAGTAGTTGCCATGGGGGCTGCATGCGCCCCTATACATGCAAATATAGTATTATTAGGCTGGGAATTAAAATATGCATTCCACAAAGAATTTTGGAACAACATCCTGTTGTATTACAGTTTTTTGAATGACATTTTTTTTTGTGGAAGGGAAAAGTGGAAGATAGCCCTAGCTTTATTAACCACTTGGACAAAATTACCTTGTTTTTGGAATTTACTTATAGCTACAACACTAGAGGTATACATTATTTGGACACAGCAATTTCCCATACACCTGCACTTTCAAATCTAATATATTTCGCAAGAGTACTTTTTATAATTCTTACCTTCATTATATGAGTAATCACCCACTCTCACAGAAAAAAAGCTTACTCAAAGGACAAGCTATAAGAATTGCACACATGACTTTAGATTTTAATGAATTTTTCACATTAAGAGATCTGTTTTTAGAAAGAGATTACCCCAAGCAGATGGTGGAACAAATTATTGTGGAGGTATATGTAGGATGGGGACAAAAATATAAGCCTTTCTTAGGGAACCACCCATTTACTAACATAGCCCATACAGATCCTTTTGAAACGAAGATTTACGAGCATGCATGTATAGTACAATACAGTCCTATATCATAAGAAGTGAAAAACATATTAAAAATTACTGGAGTATATTTAGGGTAAATAATGATGTGTTAACTGCAGTGGGAGACAAACCAGTTTTTATTAGCAAGGTTGGCATGAATATTAAACAACGTATGGAAAATAAGGTGAATTTACTGATAGAGGGTGGCTGTGGTACAACACCCTGTGGAAGGTGCTCTCAATGTACTAATATTTTTAAAGCACCCCAAACCTACCTAGTTAATAAGATGGCATCTAAGGTTACATTTGAGAAAAGTAATTATTTTACCACCAGAGTGGTGTACTTTGCTCTATGTGATACATGCAATGGCTTATATGTTGGGAAAATGGAGAGGGCATTGAAAAGCATAATCTATGAGCACGTAAAAGACATCAAAAACAAGAAGGACACAAATGCACTATATAGGCATTCCCTCACTTGTTCTAATTTTATAAGCTTCAATGTGGTATTCTGAATACAGTGGACATAGATTTGAGGGGGGGGGGTTACTGGAAGAATGTATTAAGTAAAAAAGAGCTGGTGTGCCAACTCAGACTAGCAGCTAATTTTCCACTAGGTATAAATAATTTGTTGACTATGCTTCCAGCTCTGAAAGAAAAATCTATGAAACTTTAAGTATTTTAACATTTTTATATGCATTACTGTGCCTGTTTTTAGACATATGCTGAAGGTATTTAATATATAATAGTTTTTATTTGTAGCAAGTTAGGTCAGTTTGAATATTAATATTTTGTTTAATTAATATTGTTCAGGGAATTTTTTCATATGATTTTTTTTGACCATATCATTGGCTCAATTTTATGTATTACGTAATATGTACTGGTATAAAGATGGTTCTCAAATCAGTGTGCTTTATTCTGATGAAGTCTTCTATGTGAAAAACAAAAGTGTTTAATCTTGGCATGTTTTTACTGCAATAAGTGGAATTCGTATACTGGCTTGTTTGGTGCATTTTCTATTTGGTTCCAACTCCTCAGGGAGTGACAGTACATCACAAAGTCATGCATATGATGACAGTATCCTCAGCCTTGCACTGGAAGAAGAGCCATGCACCTCAACACCAGCATCTCCAAACCCAGAGGAATACTTTCAGAATGATGGCAGGCATTCAGATATAACATTTTTCACAGGCAAACATTTACAAAGGGGAGGCAGGTGCAGGAATTTGTTACAGCTACTCCAGGAAATACATAAAGCAGAGAATGTGATGTGACATTGTTAAGGCTCAGTGCACTGCCACAGAGATTTAGCTAGAAATGGTCAGAATCAGGGTACGTATGAAAATTTCCAGCATTACTTGAAAATAGCACAGAGTAGGAATAATGCCTTGAGCATATGGATGCATAGTATGGTGGCACACCAAATATCAGTGGCCACCTCCATTTGTATACTAGTTGGGATGTACCAGAGTCAACAAGTGTCAGTCTTGCAAGGGGAAGAGGACAGAGTATTGTCCAGATACTTGGATGGAGATCACATGATTATACCATCACTTCTCAGGGAAGTAATGTAAATGGTCAAGGTGAATTTGTGCAACAGATTTCATTCAGGCCATATCAGCATTCATTTACACCTAGCAGAACTTCACCTTCGAGGTCATGATTACTGTCATGCATCACTGTTAGATCACTGTCTGCAAGATACCCTTCATCAAGTAGGTCATGACATCTGACCAACTTACCTTACACTTCTCACGACAACCCCTCTTCAAAATGACTTGCACCATCACCTTGTCTATCTTTAGGAGATGTGCATGACTTATTTGATCTTGAACTACTTTGAATCATGTCTGACTGAATGAGTGCCTCATTTGCAAATTTATGCATTTTATCCCTGTAAACCGACTATGTAAATCAAGGAAAGCTGGGAAAAAAAATCAATGCTATATGCATTATCATTGTTACAAGTGGCAGTTTCCTTCAACATAAAAAGTATTGATACACAAACATTTTCATCAGAAATATAAGATAATTAAAGATTAAAATGAGAATTATGTCATACAAACTTACATTACTGCAATTTCACTCTTACCACTGCACAAACATTTTTTTTTATATCTGTGATGTCACAAGTTATTGTGTATGACAAAATAAAAATAATTGGATATGCAGTACTGCAGTAAATATAATCTGAAAAGAGATTACATAAATATATTATAAAAAACAATGTAATACATTTTCAAACAAAATAACACATTTTCATTCAATTGAAATACACTACCTCATGAAATATTAAAATGTTAGGGACATTTCAGTAATTCCATACTTAAATAAAATGCTACAGCAGAAATTATTCATCAAAGCAGAGAAAAATGTGATTATTATTTATATGCCTTACAGCATCACTGAGCAGTAGTCAGTCAGCACTCAGGTATGACTTTAACAAACAATAACATAAGTTGTGTCTTTCGGCTTATCCCGGTTAGGGGTCGCCACAGCGGAACTCCGGTCCGCTAATGTTTGGTAGTGGATATTTACATGCCGAGTTACCAGCCCTGATGCACAACCTTCAATGAAGGCACGCCCATTCACACATGCCTCCACACAGAAGATGCTCTAACTGAGAGTCGAACGCGACGTCTTGCTGTGAGGCAACAATGCTACCGCAGCACCACTACCACGGGTTAACAAACAATAATATAAGTACCTTTTCCAAATGAAAACAAAAATATTTTAATATGAGAAATGTAGCATGCCCCACAGATATCGCTACAGTGGCAGCAGATCATGTACCACATAGCATGGCCCACAGATATCACTGCATGCCTCAATTCTAATCTATGTGCTTTTTACAGTAAAATAATCTATGACCTGAATGTCATGGGCCACAGTTCTGGACATCATGCTGCCTCTTTACCTATGCAGCCATATGCCATGTATGAGCCTGCCATATGGGTCCCTTACTAATGCTGCCAGCAGGTCATCTTTAGTCATAATGAGAGTGGAACAGTGACAGCATGGCTCTCTCCACTACCAGAACAGTGCTTCATCTTGTTCTGCAAAATGCAAAAGGCAGTAAACATCCTGCATGCAGTAGCCAGGTCATATTGAAGGGTACCCTCAGACTCATCCAGGCATTTGAAGTAGCTCTTCAGGAGGCTGAAGACTCTATCGATGACAATATAGATGTGAGATAAGAATGTGTTACATGCCACCTCTGCAGTTCCACTTGGATTTTTTGAGGATGCCATGAGAGACAGAGAGAGAAAGGGGTAGGAGGAGATGAAACAAACAAAAAGTTTAGTATTAAGCAATGCATTTTAACATGGATAACTACATAAATGCAATATTTTTCCACTTACTAACAAGATGGCCATTGGGTATCCTACCATGCAGGAAGAGGTGGCACATTGAACTAGGGTGCCAGATATGGGAATCATGTTCACAGCCAGGATGCTAGCCAGATGCATTGGAGATGCATCCCCATGCATCACAAACTACCTGACAATTGAGTATCAACGTAATGCTTACCCTTTGTAATGGAGGGGGCTGTAATTTCAACATGGGTGCAGCATGGGTGTAATGTATTACACAGAGTACCTCTGAGAAATGTGCCACCCCATAAAAGATACACATTATTCTGACTTTATCCTGATGTAATACTGGGAAATACATGTACAGATCCACATGCGCCAAAAGTACATCCAGGAATTGCCAAGTATTTAAGATGCAGAAGCTTGTGAAATTCCCAGGCTGTTCCCAGTCTGTCTGTCCCCATGGTAAGGATAGTGTGATTTATACATACCTTAGTGTCCATAGGAATATGAAGTCTATGCATTCTTCCAGTACTCCTACTGAGGTGAAACATATCCAGTAAGACCCTTATAATGTCCTGTTCACTCTGAACCTATCAAGGATTTACCGACCGTGGTTTTGTTACAGCGAAGAAAAGCAACTGACACTGGAAGCAGCAAAACTAGCATCAAGTGACATTATCATTGGTGAGACCATCCTTTATGAAGTCTATCTGTGAACAGTGCAGAAAAGCAAGAAAATTTCACTACGAATCGCAGATGGTGTAGAGAATATTTCATTAGTATATGATGTTACATTATTCGTTATTTACATCTCATTATTAGTAGCCTTGCATGGGATCATTCTAGGTCATCGCTCATTTGCATAAATGACCTCTATGAATCGCAGCTCAGTTGTGATCATTCCTGAACTTCACAGATAGCCTTACATTTGTGCAAATGACTATAAATACTGCTCTTTATGTCAAAATCATTTATTTAGTTTTACTGACTCAACTGCAATGCTGGCATATTTTATATATTTCAGCATTAACATTATTGCTAGATTTGTTTTAGCATTATTGTTGGATTTGTTTCAGCAGCGCATGGCTGTGTTCCTTAGAAAAAGGAAAGTGCTTTATTGAGCATATCAAGAATGTCTGCTAAACAAAGGAGTAGGAAATAAAGAGAAAAATAAAAGAAGCATTTAATGTTACCTGTATAGCTTTTGATTTTTTGAAGATAACCAAGTCCAGTTCCTTTGTTCATAGTGAAATGTATACTGTTCTTTCAAAATGTTTCAATGGAATGGAATGCCTTGCAAATTAGAAGCATGACTTATTTTGGTTTATGTACATTCTTTCTCTTGTTTTAGAATACCAAACACAATATTTATTCATCTTTTATGCCTCTTCACTGCCATCATTAACACTTATTCTTAAACTTCCCAATCTGTTCTATATTATTTCTTTTCAATAATTTAAAAATGCATTTTGTTTCACCCACTTCTTGGCAGCAGTGAATATGATTTCCTTAGTTCTGTATTCCTACTTAGTTCTTTAGAGGCAAGTAAAATGTATTGCCCTGTTATTTTAAATATCCTCTATTTCCTAAAAGCTTTATTTATCAGCTTAGAATGTTCTACATGCTTATGATAATTCTATTGTCTATTACATTATTTCAGTTTTACTCTTGGCACAAATAATATGGGATGACCTTTCTTTAGTCATCCATGTTTTTCACATTTCCAGCTGGTTTGCTAGTAAACTGCATATCTGTATTATTTTTGTCAAGGTCAGATTGCTAAACCAGTACTCTTTTGTGTTTTTGGTTCAACTTAACTTCTTCTTGAAAGTTATGCAGACTCAGGTAGCTATAGTTTCTAAAGGAGTGAATCTTTCTTTAAATCGTGTCTATTATAGTAGAGAAGCAAATTAAAAATGTAGAGGACTATATTCCACCTGTTGTGATAAATACGTTTACTGTTTATTCTTATATGAATTTAGTACAGGTAGAGAATATGGAAATGTTACATAACAGTACTAACTTTTAGATGACATTCAATTTCTTATCAAGTTACATTCTGACTATCTGTATATACCGTTGTTTTTTGCAATTGCTTATAGGCAACAAACAATTATCTCCAGGCACTGGTATACATATTTGGTCAGTAGACAACATTCACTATGACATCTTGCCTTAGCAACAAAAAATGTCATTTTGTTTTTTTTGTTTCATCCTGCTTGAAAGTTATACATAAAGGCAGTTTGTTTTCTACTGATAATAACTAAATTACACAAACCTAACCCCACCCACGCCAATGTGTGCGTGTGCGTGCGCACACACACATGCACACACACACGCGCGCACACACACACACACACACACACACACACACACACACACACACACACACACACACACACACACACACACACACACACACACACACACACACACACACACACTCACTCACCCCACACACTTTCTCACCTTCTAATACCTACATTCAGAAAGAAGTAAAATATATCCCCAACCATCTGCCCCTAAAATAAGTACACACTTGGAACATAGATAATAAAGACCACTCATCAATGGAGAAATATTTATAACAAAGGCCTCTGTGTTACTTAGGCTATTTGTGGAATGCCATTCTCGAAGGAAGTGACTTAAGACTCTATGAGTTCAATATAATGATCTTATTAAAATTAAGCAACTAAAATAACTACCTAGGATCTCAGAACAAACACAAACTGAAAACAGCTTAAAATAAAAAATAATGTGGTCACTTGGTTAGCTACTTTCTTTTAATTTTATGATTTTATTAATATATGGCAACAAGGAGTGTATTTGACTTCTGTCCTAGCCACAGACAATTAGATGTAGAGAACAAAAGGTGTTCACAATTCTGGTAATGACAGACTTGACAGATGTACCTCATTAATTTCCTTGAGTATATCATGAGTGGAATTCATAGACAACTAGTTAAATTGCTTAGTAGAGCTGTTCTAAGTAGCTTTGCATAAAACACACTGTGATTCATAGAAGCCTCACCACTAAGTACTGTGTTAGTATGTAAGTCAATCTATATGGTACTTACATCTGTGCACTTGTGTGTGTGTGTGTGTGTGTGTGTGTGTGTGTGTGTGTGTGTGTGTGTGTGTGTGTGTGTGTGTGTTTATCATGTGATATTCCCAGAGAGTATTGACCTCAAACAAGTCCTGAAAACCACCAGTACCTATACTTTGCTAGAAGAATTGTGTTTTATTATAGTATGCTCCAAAAATATGTTCTGAAATTCTACATCAAGTCAAATGGATTTCTCTATACACCTTACTTACACATAATGTTGCCGTATAGTTACTACTTCATGAAGGTATATAATGGGATCTCCCCAACATCCTTTGCAAAAGCTTCTGATATTTTTTTCCCTAGATATCCAGGGTTGTTGTCCTTCACATAGATAATCAAATAATCTTTTTTTTTTTTTTTTTTTTTGTGGCCGTGCTGTGAATGAAACTTAATGGAATTAATCAGTAACAGGACCTGAAGTAGAGGAATCATCTTCACATCAAACTGCTGATCATTCAGCTTTTTTGAAAAGTTTCCATTTTGATGTTTGGCACATACAGCAAACAGGGGCCACCATCGACAGTAGCAAAGTCAGCAACATCATCCAAGGTTTCACTAATCAGAACATTCTACACAATATCACCTTCTGATGAAAAAAAAAAAAAAGCAATCAGGGATCTTTAATGACACATTAGAGATCGAGGGCATAACTTTAGCAAAACTGCCAGCAGTTTTAAAAGACAGTGACTTTGTGATTTATAACTTTATTCACACTGAAGTGAATATCTAGGATTCGCATGGGATTACTTTTACGCCTACTTTCAAGGTGGCTGAAGTACGTTCATTGTTGGACCACAAACGTATACCCATAAGTTGAATCTTATATTATTTTTCTATAAGAAATCTGGTATTACACATAAACATTCTATGTTCAAATGTTCAAGCTGTTTTTCAACCACCGTTACACATGGCACTTGATTTTTTGAGGGAGCCTGTGAATCAGAGGTTAGAATGTTGTGTGCATGTAAATGTGATTTCAAGTTTTTTAAGTCGTGATAAGTTTTTATTAATGATTGAAGTTTCAATAGATAAAACATTTAGGTTATTGAAACCAGACAAAGTTGGAGGCTACATAATCATGGATAGTTTAGACTATCCTTGTAAGACGTGAGACATGTTGGCTGATACAAATTGTTATTCAGTTGCATCAATAAATGAAATAAGTATTAGTTACAGAAATGCTGATTTAGTTTTACATCATTTATTAGTTCAGAATATGATTTCCTTGAGTTATTTTATTTCTTGAATGTGGCAAATCCAAAGGTACACTCTACCTCCAGTATAAGAAAGAACTTGGAAACTCACCCCTTGAGTCATATCGTGTCCACAAAAGGGTCAGTTGCAGAGCCTTAGCTTTTTTATGTGTGCTGAGTATATCTCTTGACTGTCAATATTTTAGCAGAATGTCATTTTTTGCCTTATATTTTTGTTTTGTTTTTCATAAGATTTACGTTTTTCTGTCAAATTACCTAAGATTGAAGTAATTAAATAATGACATACATTTGAGTTTCAGACTTCAAATTATTTGTAAAATCCATGGTAACAGAAATCTGTGTTATTCTAGCAACTTTTTAAGTTTAAAATAGAAGTATTAAAAATCTGTCTCTGTTTTTGGGCCTTAGTCTCCACATTATTTTATGCTCTGTCCAGATTTCTTGCCCTAAGAAGTAGAGAGGTATGCTACAGGGTATTAATACAATATTTTTGTTAGTTATCCACACATACTAAAAGATTCATGACATGTTACACTGTCTTTCCAATATGACTTTTGCAGAAGATCTAATGTTTGTCACTGTAGACATTTCTAGCTAGTCAGTGATACCATATGAAGTTGGACTTAATCGGTTTAAGAAGAAGTTGTAGATGACAAATTAAGTGATACTGCTATCAGGATGGTGGAATTTTTTATGGACATCACTGTTAAAAACAATTCTGTGTTCTTTGTTGGGGGTACTTCAAACAACATAACGGCGTGGTAATGGGTGCAAAATCTACAACTACTTACAGAATCCTAGTTTGATTATATTTGAAATTGAATTTTGTTTTTTTCTTGTAAATACATAGCATGTATTCAATTGCACTTGTGTTAGCAGGATGATTTATTTTTTTTTTTGTCTAGTAATACAGTTTAAGAAAAAATTAAAATATTTAGAGCAAGCTACAGCATTCTTGCATTTTTTTTTTTACAATTGCTGGAATGGGAGGATGCACATTCAGATGTTGTGTTTGAGGATTTCACTCAGCACATATGTCATTTCATAGCTTAGAGGAAGCCAATATTTTCAAAATTGTATCTGCTTTACTGTTGTTGCTATACTAGTAAGCATAAAAGAAGTTTTGTCGAGTGCCATATGATCAGAATGTCAAAGTTTTTTTTTTATGGACATTTTTAATTAAGAATTGTTTTATTGAAGTGCTCTTTTTATGCATTTATTTATTGCTTTAAATAGGAATATCCTTTAGATATAATCGACTTTATATGCAGTGATATTCTAGCTAAGAGGGCTAGAAAATATCAGCATGTTTTATATAAGGAGAACTTTACAAAAGGGTATAATAGTAATCCTCAGGTTTTTAATTCATCTGTTATCCTAATTCTCTTAACTCATATTTGATTAAGAACACTTTGATAGACAACTGGGAGAAGTCTATCCCAAGATCCTTAGTGTAACTTTTGGGGACTGCAACAGTGGTTGTATTTATTAAAGGTAAGAATATATAAGAAAAAAATATTGAGAGCAATCAGCCTTTACAATTGTACAAAGTGAGTAAAATAAGTAAATGTGGGTCATGTACTCAACACATAATTATTTATAATACCCAAAATGTTAAGGTCCATGGATATCAGAGAACTGTTTTATGCCCTGGTAAATGTGATTGTAATAAGACAGAAGTTTCTAGGGACAAGACATTGCTTTGTGTTAATCTTGCGTACGACTTTTTTATATATGGAAAACTGAACATTGCCAAAAGAATGGAATTTACAAACACATTACAGATATTAAGAACATTTTAAATAATGCTTTATTTAAGCATCCTGTGGCTTGTTCTAAACAAACAAAAAAAATATTTATCTTTCATTATTGATAGGATAAGTGTGAACCAAATATAAGGAGCCTGGAAATATCATTTGAAATATAAAGACACTTGTTGACAGTGTTAAAGTTAAAATCTTTATGTGAGTGCTTAGTATAACATGATTTATGTTTAACTATCTGCATGTGATTACGAGTTTATATATATATATATATATATATATATATATATATATATATATATATATATATATACATATATGGGTCCCTATGAGTTGATCAACAACTCAAAACATCGACAGTGACTTCACCGACAAGTGAAATCACCGACATCGCAAAACACGGACGTTTACCAGGAAACGGGTGTAAATTCGCTACTCATGCCTACCATGGTTTAGTAAGTGTGGCAGCGTCATGCAACCATGGTAGGCATGAGTAGCGAATTTACACCCGTTAC